>NW_008752012.1:314262-323586 GCF_000715545.1 Opisthorchis viverrini | reverse complement strand
ATTTTCATTCTCACCACGGCTATTTTAACGATTGTTTTCTAAGCATATCATTTTGCTTTTTTGAATGAGTCAGAATCGACCAGGTAGCAATTAGAATAGCATTGATTTTATGAGGCTTTCTGTCAGTTTGGTGATTGGATCCCGCTGAGAAGTTCAGCGTTAGATTTGATTGCCAACTAAATCATTAACGAAGGCCTGAACTGACCGTCGATGTCGCTTTGTCAAGGACGAATGACAGTGGCGATTTGAACTCCATACTCACAAGAGTTTTGGAACAACCATCAATGGCAAATAACCTCAGCTTTGGCAGTTCAAACTATTTGGGTTGACAGCGTTTTAGTGAGCGTTTCTGCTGTGCACAGCGGTGTACTTCATCTAGAGCGACGCAAGACACACCAGAGGTGAAAATCAATTCGAAGGAACGAGGATCCATTAGAGCCTAATAGGCATTGAGGGACTTCAGGTCGAATTGGGAAGATGATAACTACTGAGCGGGTTCGTACACAGTGTGAAGTTTGATTTAAACTGAGGGTGACCCCAAGCTTCATGATTTGTTTCTATCCTAAATAATTTGTGCAGATGTGTCGGCCATTAACAGTCTTCAAAGACCAATTACATAGAAGTGCACAGTAAGTCACCGGTGGTGACTTTGAGCTTATACGGACAAGAAAGCACTTCATAAGTGTCAAAGCCGGTTAAGTGTGATCTGGACAGAGCTTGTTAGACTACGATCGCTATTCAAAACCAAGTGCAATGCACTATAATCTGGCATGTTCAAAAATAGTGGTACTTTGGTTGACTGACCAGCGCACACAATGTTTTCAGAAAGGCTCGGTGACAATCGGCATCAAACCTTTCCCAAAACGATGACTACTTAATCGGTTCCAAGCGTTTTCCAACCGACTGAGCATTTTCAATGCTTTTTTCAGTTGGCAAACATTGGACATCCAGTTGCGTCTGCCAGATGCATGAGACCCGTCCAAATTCGCGACGAGAACAGTGCTGGATATAATTTGTTCTGTTCAACTCACATAGGGATGCACTGAACCTGGGAACCGATCAAGAATTACAAACGAATAGCATCGAGGAATGTGAACCTAACCCGGTCTGGTCTTCTTATTTGTCCACACGTTTCACCAAACTCGATATTCGTAAGGCAAGTCGACAAGAGATATTCGAGTGTCTGAAGCCTTTGTTCACGAGTAAATCCAATGATGGATTACGTTCAACCGTTCATCAAGGACTTCCTGAGGATACACGATATTACTGAGCTCATAGCAAATATCTCTCAAGATATACCGTGGGGTATACGTCAAATCGCAACCTTTCATCACAAATTTCACGTTTATTGAAACACCAGAATGACTCAACTTGAAGGTAAAGTCTGTGACAAAGCGATAGGTTAGGTAAGGCCTAAATAGCAACACCTTGAATCAGTGCATCGAACGTTCAACACAGCACTTAGTCAGCACATGATAAGGTATTTTGGGAGATTGAACAACATTTGAACCAACCAGGGGATGTATGCAGGGTTTGTTTGGAGCATGCAACCATATATTTTTCGAGTCCAAGTCAGGAATACAAATTATCGGAGAAGAACAAACCAACCTACAGAAGGGTTATCGGATCTTGATCCACTCCTTCAAATTCAAGTTTGCTGCTTTCACTTACCCACTAGAAACCCAAAAGGTGAACGGTTCTACGCTGATTTCATACTGTCGCGGCGCCGGCTAGGCATGTTTAAGTGACATGCGAAAACTTAGTATGATGTGATCTCCCTGATGATCGATATGGCATCATGTTTAAAGTCTGATTGAGGCCAACAACCCACCGTTTTTGGTGGCCCAGCGAGAGGTCCCAGTTAGGCTATGAACAATGTCATGACACACACCACTAAGTGACAATTAAAAGGGGTTTTCCTAGTGGTGTGATTGTCAGTGTTAATCTGTTCGCCGAGCTTTTGGAGTGCAGTGCAAACGTTTCGTCACCGTACGGGGAGACATCATCAGTGTGCAGTTGGGTGGGTACTTCTCCCTTGCCTGCGTGGGTCTATATAGCATTCGAAGGCTACTTGTTATCTTCTGACGTGATTGGCTACTTGAAGTGTAACGAATTTGGTGAATCTATTGGTCTGTTTGTGATGCTTGTTGCGTTATGGTCTGCATTCCTTTGTGTTGATGGGTTATCCCAACGCCTTCTATACTTAGTAGCTTGTTCTCTCTGGTCCTAGTTCGCATTGCGTTGTGGCCTGAAGTTCTCGAATTTCATTGGTTGCTTTTTTCGCCCTATTTCCCCCACGGTGGCGGTTAGTGTCCCTGCGTCCGCCGGTTGATTTGGTGCTTTAATTGGGCGCCTCCAGTCCAGCTGATATGTCTTCCTTCTCTTATAAGTTCCTTGTCTGGTTAATTTTACAGCTCTAAGCTCGGTGTTTCCAAGACAGACCAAGGCCAGAGAGAACAAGCCACTAAAAATGGAAGACGTTGGGATAACCCATCAACACAAAGGAACGCAGACCACAACGCAACGCGCATCACAAACGGATCGATAGATTCACCAAGTTCGTCACACTTCAAGTAGCCAATCACGTCGGAAGATAACAGGTAACCTTCGAATGCTATATAGACCCACGCAGGCAAGGGAGAAATACCCACCCAACTGCACACTGATGTTGTCTCCCCGAAGGTTGACGAAACTTTCACAATAGAATTGCCAAGCTCAGCGGACAGATCAACAGCCACCTGATTAACAACCAATAAACTCACCCGAGCTACAAATATTTCAGCACATTACCAGCCACGAGATTACAAGTTTACTCACCGAAACAGACTGTTTCATGAGGAAAAGGCTCAAACGTCCTGGCTTCCAAAATTTTTTTACCGTCTATAAAACATACTACTGACTTGATCGTATGAACACCCAGTTTTAGAAGAAGAGTTGAACTTGGAATCAACAAAAGTTTAGGGTCTGGTGAAATGGGGTTGGATACAAGTTACATACGATAATCATTCATCACTAGCACCGTTTCGTGGTCCAGCCACCCGAAGAGAAGACCGCAGGTCGCTCAGATCTAGACAAGAACAGTTGGGATGCAGAAGATGAATTCGAATTACGGACCTGTCGGTTAGTACGTTCATTCCTTGGCCAAACTCAATGGAAGGATCACATACTAAACGGTAAATAGCACGTTTTCCATGGTCAACAGATTGCAACCGGGAACCCTTTTTCTTCCAACCAGATTGGAACTATACTTTTAGGTTGCTAAATATAGAACAATAATGCTTGACTACTCATGTGACTAGACTTGAGGTAACATGATCGGTGACCTCTCTTTAAAAGTAGCCGTATACCTTTGCGGCCACCACTGGAGTGTTCGACTTCATCTTGGAAGTATGCAAACCCCGACGAAGACTCTGGTAACTTGCGATTTTTCTCGCTGGTAACTACCGTGGTTTTGTTATGTCCTGCCCAAGAGCAGTTTACTCTCCTCACTGAGCACAGACCACTGACTCAAATGCACAATGTCTAGCCGTCAAGACGTTGATGACAATTCCTGAGATTCGATTGGCTGAGGCCCTTACCAAGGGCTAAACGGTTTCACAGCTGTCATTGGCCAGTGAGATTAGGTTGCCTTGAATTGCAGAATGAAATTTCAATAGGAAGTTTCAAAAGGCGTTAGCTTTTTAGGCTGTGCTGACTCTACAACGGAGTGAATTCCACAAGCACGGCTTGTATTTTCCTGACCAAAGGCTCTCAGAGGATGTATCGAACTCAGAAAGGATAACCTTGAACCAAGATATTGAGATTCGTTGGTGTGACAAAGGTTTTAATCATTCGCTTAATTCTCATAAAGGAAACTACTGGCAAGGTTGCTGAAAACACTCAAACAACCCACGACCGGTTTCGCCCTTCTTGCGGCTCATTAGGTAGACGCAGTCCCCGAGTTTCCGTCAACCAATCCGTTCTACTTGAACCCAAATCGCACTGTTTTCGAGAAATACACTCATTGGCAAATCAATTTGGTTTTCTCGGGTGACTCAATCGAATCTCTCGTTTATGATGTCCTCCAGCTGAATGTGCTGCACACAGGCCGCCTCATGATTCAGTTCGCACGATATTCCAGATATCGCAGTATATTTTCATAAAGGAAACTGTTCACAAGATTGCTGAAAACTCTTCAACGAGAGATTCACTTGAGCCTCCCGTGAAAACCAAACTGAGTGTATTTCTCAAAGGTCAGAAAATGTGGAAAAGTTTGTCGTTTGAAAGCGAGTTGCATAGTAATATAATTTAATGAAGTAAGGTCAGTCTCGAGCATGATGCAATTTTAACTCTTCAACGAGAGATTCACTTGAGCCTCCCGTGAAAACCAAACTGAGTGTAGTACTCAAAGGTCAGAAAATGTGGAAAAGTTTGTCGTTTGAAAGCGAGTTGCATAGTAATATAATTTAAAGAAGTAAGTTCAGTCTCGAGCATGATACAATTGCAAGTCTGTTTCGGCATGGAAGAATTTACAGAATTCAAGGACATCAAGTGAAATTTTGTACTGGAATCGCCTACTTGCCTTCGCTCTAAACGAACTCAGTTTCAATGACCTATTAGCCTTCATACGCGGGGCGATTACCCAAGAAAAGTTGTAAACAGTGTACAATTCAGTTAAGCACAAGGGATTAGAAAACCAGTTCACTTTCTGTGCTCCCAATGGACTTTTAGCTTATCCTGTCTTGGCAAACCAATCGACAAATCACGCCTCTGCGGAACACAGTCACGGATCACTGGGATCAAATGACTAACAACAGTATCATATCAACAATTATTAGTATGTAAATCACTGTCAATCGGCCGACTTTATTTTTAACGATCTTTCCAGCTCAATTTCTAAATTGTTTTAACTTCTCTAAAGACCAGAGACGAAAATAATCACTAGTTCACTGTCTGGTATCACATCCAGAAACGTCCGAGTTAGCCCAGATGCTTTAGGCTCGCCGGATGGTACACAAGAATACACGTTCGCGTGCCTCCATCTGGTTTTGAACTCACCCCCACTGCCGTTACGTTTCTTTCTGCAAAACAATTTTTTTCTTCGCCGGGGTGTTTTGTCACAAAAGTGATGATTTTACCGGATCGTAGAATCATGGTTTCGTGTTTTCTGAACATTATTCGGTTTTCGACCAGTTCTGCAATTGACGAAGTTGAAATTACGTTTTGCACAAGGTGTGTTTTACGCACTGCGCGGATACAATTCGACAGTCGTACATCAAGGGTTCCGTTAAGGAGAACCATCACTTGGTTCATTAACAAGGTGCTATAGACTGCCGCGTTAGATTAGGCTCGGGGCGATATGGACCTCTGATCATATCAAACGTGCCTCGAGACGACAGCAGAAATTGCGTAACGCGATTGACAAAGTGGTGATTCATTTTTAATCTTATCATTTGTTGTCTACTGAAAAAAGCACCTTTTTTCAAAATAGTCAGTTGCGTTTCAGAGTTAGCTGGTCCATCCGGATAGCAACAAGGTCGCCGATACTTATGGGGAGGTTTTGTGAGAAATATACTACCAACTACCGAGAGTAAATCAAAGCGATAACAGGATTACGCCCACACTAATTCATCTTTTTCTGCTTTGTTACGAAAGTATCGAATGAAGAAACTCAAAAAATCATCAGATGTTCTTGATGTAACCAAACTTATTTGATCAGTTTTGGGCAAACATCTCGCAGATAGCCTACCAGGGTAAGTCTTAATCTAACAACGGATAGAAACAACAGGTTACACGCTCGCCTTGCATGTCAGATGTCCGGGGTTCGAATCCCGGCACGCCATTGGATATGCACTGCTGATGGGCACCAATAAGATCGCAACTCGAGTCCAGCGCTTCCCTTTGATGTGGACTAACCGGAATAGTTACGCGAGAACGGGAACACGACCGTTCAAACAAGAGTGGTGTGACTATGAACAGAATAACTAACCCACAAAACCCCAAAGTTTGATTTCGCGAGAGACTCACCAGGAACCCAGCTGGAAATCACAATATTTACAGATTTCTTCAGAGGTACTCTCCAGGTGATCAAACTCAAGCCTCGTTCAGTTTTTATCGAAACTAGTGTACCGACGCTGTCAAAGTGTTTTTCACGCATAATAAATAATTAACGTTTAAATCTTTGAACAAGTTATCGTGAGCACTGCCAGATTTCGTATAAAATGGCTGATTGGTTGTTGGTCTGTTAGCCGAGCTTGGCAGTTGGATTGCGAACGTTTCATCACCAATCGAGGTGACTTCGGCAGAGCAGGGGGTGGGTCACCCACCCACCCTGCGAACCCGAACTACCTACATTGAACAACATTGCTAAAATGGCTGATGTTCCAGACGCTACCATGGTAAGCATGAAAATGCGGCCTGTTGACCGTCCCAGTCGGTTTCTAATTCCGTAAGAAACGTCATTATTGATGCGAAATATTTTACCATACTACTTACAAACTACTCAGTCTGTCTTTCAGTTTGGGATCTTTCAAAGTGCAGTAAAATTCGAGCGAACTGCACAATTGCTTCAGTGTTTTTTTCGTGGAACTGACAGTTTAATTAATGTCAGGGTTGGCTGCCAGACGAAATATACGAGAAATTCAACAATATGAACAGCCTAAACTCACTTCCAAATGTACTCAGTTTATCAACTGCGAAAATACTCACGTTTTGGCAGATCTCGTTTTTATTGGTTGGTTCCTGATATTGATTATTTTACGTTGAGTTACATTATTCATTGGAAGACAGCATGACAGCACTTCTCTGCTTTTTACTTGTCATTCGTTGGCACACCAGGTTCTCTAGACCGTAGAGAATTAGGGGAGCAAACATAGGATCACTGTTAAATACGTGTCAAATACTGAAACAGGTTACTGAAGTTAAATTTCAACCATTGCTAATATTTACAACAGTCGGAATTACCCATAAGGCTGCTGACGGCTTTCTTGGCGCTGGCTACTCAGGTGGGCACAGCTGAGTCATATGCGTGAATTTGTTGATATATCTGTCCAATTTGGGTTCACCTAAGGACGGAGACTTGGGGAATACTTCATGAGCCAGCCCGAAAAAGGGGCAAAATTGGTCGTGGGCTGTCAAGAAGTTTTCAGCAACCTCGTGAGTAGTTTCCTTCATGAAAATATACTCCGATATCTCGAATAACGTGCCAACTGAAACATCAGGTGGGGATTGCAGAGAACATTCAGTTGAAGAGCATCATAAACGAGATATTCAGTTGAGTCTTCCGTGAAAACCAAATGTTTTGTAAATGAATGTATCTTTCGAAAACAGTTCAATTTAGGATCAAGGAGAACATAAGGTTGACGGAAACTCGGGGACTGCGCTTACCTGATGAGCCCCAAGAAGGGCGAAACCGGTCTTGGGATGTCGAAGATTTTTCAGCAACCTTGTGAGTAGTTTCCTTGATGAAAATATGCTGCGATGTCGTGTATATCGTACCAAATGAAACTTCAGGCGGCGTTTGTAGAGAACGTTCAGTTGGAGAATACGATAGACGAGAGATACAGTTGAGTTCCTCATGAAAATCTGGTTGATTTGGGAACTGAGTGTATTCTTCGATATTGTTCATCACAATGCACCTCCACAAAACAGCTACTTTCAGTTTTGGTGTATCCAACCTCATTTGTGTGCTCCAATTGAGCCACAGGACCAGAACACAAATTTGGCTCAACCGGGGATGTGGCCGTGTCGAGCATCATACTTAGGTCGCACGACAATGCATTCGTCGGACAGAATGCGAGAACACAATCTGAATGGTAGTGGGAAGAAACCAGGCTCAAGCGCGATTGCATCGCATTTGGCCGAAATCAGTCTTGTCATAGACAAAGGGCAAGCCTTCATCGTCACATAGCGGGTACCTATCAACCGATCACTATTGGTAAGAACCAAACTACTATCGATCGCAGAAGCGATTGGAATATGACTGCTGGATCCGCAACTTTGCATCCAAAAGAAACTTGTGCGACCTCTGAACTTGAACTGGCCTACGAAACATCCGATCCCACAAGTCTGTCTGACACTGACGTCACTTACCTGATTCCGTGACCCATTGACCTTTCTGTCATCCAGTCCCCACTTCCTTTGATTTCTATTTCTCTAAAGTGTATGTTCATGATCGCAACCTTTTCCACGTGATTTCTGGTACCATTTAAATTTGCGATGCATTATCTAAGAGGAACACTCACAGAAAACAAGCTTTGTTCGCTACCTTCTTCGTTCCCATGGATACGTGAAGTGTTCTCGACCAATGATCGATATCCAGTTTATTCACAGTAACATGCGGGGCCTCACACAGCGGCAGTTTCTGTGGAGATACTGAGGAATAACGACGACATCTCATGTGGTCCCATAAAACTGGGGGGGAGGGCAGAAATAAAGTATGCGTAGAAAAATGGAAAGTCAAAATAAAAGTCTAAATATAATGTCTCGAAAACGGCCAAAATCAAAGGACATCCAAGTTCTGACGTTACAGTTACGTGCATCGGAAAGTATTTGTGAATGTACCTGGGATCGAAGAGCATGCATGCATGCATGCAAGCAGTCTGGCACAGCATATAAACCATCTCCAAAAACGGACGTAGATGATTCTTGTTATTATGGCGATCAACTTGGTTTCTACAATCGATCAGAGTGATTCTACAAGGGTAATGGTGTCTGTCCAATTAGACAATCTAATTAGAGATGCTTGGGAACTGACTGAATTTGTTTTGTTCTGTCGACTTTCGTAAAACTCGCTTCTAGGTTAAGTTTGGATACTGACGTCACACATCCAGGTAGCCAGTTCTGGACCAACAATCAACGCTGAAGATAAAGTGTAATAGAGTCATCGAATTTGTGACTTGAGAGTGTTAGCCAACCAAACAAAAGCAAATTGTTTATTATCTATTTATCTATCTATCCACTTATTTCAGTTACCCAAATGGAAGGCACGTTTGTGGGCATTTTTTCCATTTGCGTCACCATTCTCTAGAAAAAACTGACCATTTATAGATATGGGTTTGTTATGGCCGCGGATGATGAATTACGCGGTTTGTCTCTCTCCGCCGACTGGATAAAGGTAAAGAGAACATTTTGTGGTCATTTGCGAGTTCCATTCATCAGCGCGAACATTGTACGCGGCAGATTTATGATCTGATAGTTTGGAGACGTTCTTTTTTCAAAAACTCCGACATGAGCCCGCACTGAATTCAGCGTTTTGTTCAGAGAAATATTTCCGATTTGAGTTTCGGAACAGTGAAAACTTTTTTTGGACTTTCTAGGATCGATAGCACCATCCATTCTGACGAC
>NW_008752012.1:305318-312805 GCF_000715545.1 Opisthorchis viverrini | reverse complement strand
TCGCTTCTGGTCGCGCACCTCACGTGATCCACTGTGACTGTTTTTCAAAAGTCTAAGTCACTGCACTGAAGGACCACTACTTGCCACTGCGGTCATAATTGTGTGATCTGTTTAAGAATACTCACCAAACGCGCCGACGATCGCGGCCTGACCACCGTACGCTCTTTAGACCCTACAGCTTGTAGATCACACAAACTGAAGAACAGTTATCGTACTGTAGCGCTGAGCTGAGCTCTTAGGCATTGATGTTGTTACCCCGGCCATGAACTCCCAAGTAAGTGGACTTGTTGCTGTCGAGGCCCGGTTGAATTTTTTCCGCATTCTGAAATCGTGAATCGCAGACAAGGGCGAACTTCGGCAGCACTGACGTTAAAAACAGGTAGGCCACAAAGATCTCCGATTTTTCTGGAACCCCAATGTGAATTCCCTTAGACGTCACAGTTTTTCCTTGCGTTTTCAAGGTCGTGAATGATTCACAACCCCCCCGGGGTGACCTTCGAGAATTTCCGGAACTTCATGTGAAAAAAGTCGAACAAATTCACCTACTACTGTCCTTATCGGAGATTATGACTTCTGATGCCGACTCTTTCTGAACATATTAGCCATCTAGTGTCATTAGCATTTCCGGCAGGTACGCAGTTGGTATTGTTGGATGGCGGACATTCTGGAGGTACTTTCAAGGGCTTTTTCAAGGTCGTGAATGATTCACAACCCCCCGGTTGTCCTTCGATAATTTCCGGGACCTCATGTCGGCTCTCTCTGTCGCCGTTGGTGAAGATCCGAGGTGAACACTAGAAAACTTCTAAAACTCTCCGGGCGAGAACCTTGTCGACCTCAAACACTTGTCGGGCCCCCTGTTCTTTACTGGACACGCTAAACGCCACGTAGCTAAGGGATATCACCGGCATTCACGCTGCCAGCTTCTTTTCAGATGGCCTGGCCATCTCGGATACTTGTTTTAGGCTGGCCCTAGGTCCATTACAAGGCCTATTTGTAACAAGTTGACAAGCTTGTAGGACCGTGGAGCACCAGTTTCCCCATCTAATTTTGCTGCCAGTGCTAACGGTGGTGTCAGTGTCTGAGAAAGCCGGCTGAATTAGACACGTGTGATAATACACTGTACTTGTTCGGCCAGTCACCAGGTGATAATCTATACTTCTAGTGTCATTAGCATTTCCGGCAGGTACGCAGTTGGTATTGTTGGATGGCGGACATTCTGGAGGTACTTTCAAGGGGGCCATGACGCCTGCTTAGCTTCGGTGGGTGGCGTGAAACAAAATTCCACATCGTGCATGCTTACAGGCGTGTATTTGTCAGCTAAAACGGTGTCCAATTTACCTTGAAGGGACGACCTTCCGCAACATACTGAAAGCATTTCCAAAACCCTCAGATAATGATCTTGCTCGATGTTGCCTAGAAACCCATCTATCTTGAGGCGTTGCCACTGATCAGCAGTGGTAGCATCCTGCTACGAGCTGCAAGAAACTGAACGAGTGAGGTTACATTAGAAAAATACAACAAAATGGCGACATAGCTGGAAGGCTAACGTGTATCCGGTTACAAATTTCCTGATTCACGGTATCTCATCACTGTGAAATGCACCATGCCAGTTGTAAAACGCATCAAATTTTACCAGTGTGTAAAGCTCCACTGCACCATGCTGTTGGCACCGCGGGCTAAACACACATTTCGCCAAACAGGAAGTGTCCGTGGCGAACGGAAATCGATCACTTTCAAAGCGGGACGGGATTTTCCGGCGTGTTCGCTCTGCGAATCTACTAAACTACTTCCACATTGGGTCGGTAGATATCAAGGAGATCACAGCTATCACCGTGCACGTTGAGGTCACGTGTGTTCAGTGAGTCAAGTTGACCCACAAGGCCGGACGGTCTGCGATGCACCACATATTTATATGGACCGTGAGTTTCCGTCGTAAACCCCACACCTTCGGTCGATTCATTTACTCCTTTCGATTCACACCAAACGGTGTTTCTCCGGAAAGATCAGTCACACACAGTAAGTGATAAATAACCATGAGGAATTTGCAAATCAATTTGGTTTTCACGACAGACTCAATTGAATCTCCCGTTTGGGATATTCTACAACTGAATGTGCTGTACACAGGCCGTCCCATGATTCAGTTGTCACGAAATTCGAGATATCGCAGTATATTTTCATAAAGGAGGCTACTCACAAGGTTGCTGTAAACTCTTCGACAGCCCACGACCGGTTTCGCCCATCTTGGGGCTCATCAGGTAGGCACAGTCTCCGAGATTCTGTCAATCTCAGGTTCTTCTTGAACCCAGGACTGTTTTCCACGACCGGTTTCGCCCATCTTGGGGCTCATCAGGTAGGCACAGTCTCCGAGATTCTGTCAATCTCAGGTTCTTCTTGAACCCAAATTGGACTGTTTTCGATAAGTCATAAACGAGAGAATTAGTTGAGGCTCTCGTGAAAGCAAATAAGTGTATTTGTCGAAAACAATGCAATTGGGTTTAAGTAGATCATAAGGTTGACGGAAACTCGGGAACTGCTCCTATCTGATGAGCCCCAAGAAGGGCGAAACCGGTCGTGGGCTGTCGAAGAGTTCTCAGCAAACTTGTGAGTAGCTTTCCTTGTGAAAAGCATGAAGAATGCTCGTGAATAGGTACTACCGTCTGAGGAAACTAATGAACAAAAAATGATCGCATCGATTGTCCCTTGTACAAGAAAACTTGTCTGAATCTGTCGATTTTTTTGGATCCGGTTACCAAAGTTTTCCAAGTAGAACGTTACGCCTTGTTGGCGCTCACGAACATCGATGAACACATCCGCACAGCTCAGGAAACAGGCTACTTGTCGAACATCTAACAAATATGGCCACTTTTCAGCAGCCTCGGAACCTAGGATACGCAAAATAAGTTCGCCAGTTGCGTGTTACCTGCGCGCCGTGCTTCATGCATGCACAGAACTTCCGCAAAACAATGTCCGAGGGGCTGTCAGTCATCTTGGGGGACACATGGGAGAAAGCCACGGGAAAATTAGGATGCTTATGAGCGAAAAATCAACTACAGAACTATGATTCTTTGCGAGGACGTTTATGGCACAAATAAACTCTTGGATAACATCATCCGAGCACACATCAACACAAAACTGTTGGTCAAATGAGACTTGCCCGACTACAGACAACTCCCGTCAGTTCCCATTTGTTCCCAGGTGTTTCCAGAATCTTAGTTATTGCTCCGGTGTTAGCAGTCTAGTTTGTCACGTGACTACTGGGTCGGATCACAAATGCAGGCCTCTGCGGGCCATCCATTTAAATTTTCGGATTCGGTCTTCAGATTATTCGTCGAAATTTCAATCTTTACAAATGATATGGAACGTTCCAAAGGGTTTTGTTCGAATATATCTGGATTTCCCTCAAAGTGAGTCTGTGTAGACGGTGAATGCCTCCAAAAAATAAAGCCGTTGTAGCATATTTCCTGTGTGAAACCATTTATGGATGATCGCGTCGTTATAAAAACGCAAACATAGCAGCCTCATATCGTCTGGATTCGGGGTTCTTTCGAACTGCTCTTTATGATGTATTCAATTTGACGAACTCAGTTTTGCTTCTCTTGGAGGTCAACACGCCCGACGCTTGGAGGAAACAATGATGTTCTCTCCAGCGCAATGGAAGACTTACTTAGCTGGGCGTTTTGTGTTAGTTTGGAATCTTCCGGCGACATTCGAAGACGTAGCATACTTCGTTTTAACGATTTGGAAACTGGAATGAGACTAAAATGCTGACAAAATTAGTTTTGTGTTGCCATGCGCTTAAAGTAGGTAACTAGGAAAAAGTTCTTTACTTCCATGAAAGTACTTGGGGCGGATTGTTTTGTAACCGACGGCCACTGAAGGATGTGCGAGCATGACTGAGCTGAGTGTGGTCAAAAGTGGCCCAACTTTGCTGGAAAGTACACAGATGCGTTCACTTAGGATAAGGTTGCTCACCTCTCTGGTTAGTTAAACTTGCGAAAAGACCAAGATCTAAGGAAAGTACCGGCTTACTTTACTCAGTGCAGGATATCACCACACACACGTGTGCAATCCAAGTTATACCAATGGGGATAAGAAAGTTGACGGACATTCCAGCCTTGGTAGATAGACAGAGCGAATCAAACTATCGAAATTTGCGGGCTACCGTGTAGCCGTGTCTGGCCTCCAAAATCCATAGAATTACATTTTGAAATGGGTCCCAGGTTTTGAATAACCATTTTACCGCACATGTCACATATACGTTCACCTTCACTGACACCCGTGGCGGCAGAATTGATCAGCTTCTTTTTCAAAAGATGTCGGAACATGTGACAAATGAACTATTCAAGACATTGCCTCGAGTGTACCGTGTAAAAGCGATCTGTTGGCAGACAAAGTCGATCGACGCTTGTTTCAATCCCTAGAACGCACGTTTCTGGCTGGGACTCTGCGGTCTCAATTTACAACCGACTCTTTTCCCAACTTAAACCTCAAAGACAAGATGCCAGTCCTCACCCAGAATATGGTTGTGTATTCTCTCTCCTGCTGTTGTTCAGTGGAGTATGTTGGGTGATGGACACGGCAACTTTCTAGGAGAAAACGTAAGTGCCTCTCCCACTGGAATACCATTACACTCAACAGTTTAGCCAAAAGTTCAAGTTCCTTCTGCTTAATTAAAAGCTGCCTGAAAAATCACAAACGAGAGATTCACTGGATCCCAGGTGAATTCCCTGCAAAACCAGATTTGTCTGCCAATGAGTGTATTTCGCCAATTTCGTGCAATTTGGTTTCAAGTAGAACACAAAGTTGACGGAAACCCGGGGACTGCGGCTACCTGATGAGCCCCAAGAAGAGCGAAACCGGTCATGGGCCGTCGACGGATTTAGAGCAACCTTATGAGTAGTGAATTACATACGCACATGTATCTCGGAATATGTTGCAAATGAATTAAAAACATTGGGTTGCTAGTAACTGTCAAGTCAATCTACGGTCATCGGTTGCCCGTCGGTTGCACCGCATTGCGGTGTGTTCAAGTCAGGAATAGCAAATCAGTAGTATTGACAGTAAAGATGCAAACTAAGTTGCGTGAGCTAATTACCCGGATGGTCCGACTGAACCACTCATTACCGATGAACGCCATTTCATTCGTTGCTACCGCATCTATTTTCAACATTTTACGTCCGTAACTGAGGAAGGTCATTTGGAAATTGTTCACACCTCACAACCTGCGTCCTATGATTTTTGTGAACCGAGAATTCGAAATTAGGTAAAATATTGACAAATGAAAAGGACGAAACGTATTGGGCTTTCGGGAACATTCTCCACTGATTTGCGGTTGGAAGATAACTTAACTTCGAACGGTCCAGAATTTTTTTTTTAAAAAAAATCGAGCAGATTGACAGGACAGCCTGCCTCGTGGTTATGAATCCCTTACGTAAAGCTGGGAATTTCGGCAACTCTTGTGGATTGGGTCATCGAAGTAGTAGAATATCAACGGGACCAATTCCACTGAAGCGTCTATGTTGAACAACTACCTTTTTCGTCGCTGACATCCAACATTCGACCGCATGATAACACCGTGTTTGACGCTTTATCAAAACCGCAAATACAACAGGTTGTTTAGCCCGTGGTCTCAGCACAAGGTTCAGTTGAATCAACTAAAATATTTGGCAACTTTTTTCGGCATTGAATGGTCGCGTTGGTCCTGAGTGGTATTCGCAGTGAGTCACAGCGATTTGAGCCCGTCTAATGGTGGCTTCGAAAGCTGACAGAATGTCTGACTTTGTTTTCAAAATTATCGACTGTGAACATCCTTTAGACATCAGCCTAAATTGTTTGATTAAGTCATCCACCAATCTGCACACCTAGATTTTGCCAATTGCATACTCGAATATGTGTCAGATGGGCAATAAACGCAAATGTTCAGTGTACAAAAGACTATCTTATAGTTTTTTGACAACGGTTCAATGCAATACTCATTTTGTTGTTCACTTTGAGCAACTTCGCTATACAAATAACATAGTTTGGTATGTTGCCAAAATCCTCGGATGGGCAATGGCGACATATCTCTTGAAACAAAAGTTAAACTGCTCGCCACCAGAAATGACCTCAGTTTGACGGCATTTACAGCGCTGGGTCTAACGGATGTCAACTTGCCATTCTCACGTGCTTCTGAGAGAGAGCATTGGAATCAATGTAAAACAGACAAAAAGAACGACAAAGTTGTAGTACACGTAGACGCACACTAGATGAAGGGAGATAAAAGCTATTAATTAAAAAATGAACGCATTTTTGAATTCACACTGCGACAACTACAGGGTATCTCATAATAGACGCAAAATTGTGAAATTATGAAACGGAAATTTTGATACTCTATTATCTCCTTGGTGAAAGTGCTACCGCTGCACTTCGTGGTTACAAAACCAAACAAAGTCTCATCAAAGATCCTTTCACCGTGTCAAACATTACACGCTTGATTGTGAAATTTGAGTTCACTGGATTTTTCTGGCAAAGGGAGAAAGTCTCTGAGTGATGAAAGAGCACCCATTGTACAGAATGCCGTCGAGCAACTTCAGTCCCAGGGCACCATGGCATCTTCGTCAATAACTCAGGTGTCTCAGTTGACCGGCATTCCCCGTGCCAGCTTGCATCGTATTATGAGATGCCACCTTCATTTCTACCCATATCATTTCACTTTATTACAAAACATCACAGTGAAAAGGAGTGTGCACGAGTGACGCTTAAAGAAGTTAAACATGCTGTGTCTCACATCTCATACCGCCTCCAACTTGTTATAGAAGAAATGGGCAGTTTTTTCAACATCTTTTGTAATGTTAGTTTATTTGTGGTAAACTTTCATAACGTTTGTATGTTTAAATAGAAAATAATAAATGTTCTCTTTGGTGCTTAAGTTTCAAAAAATAATTATTTTTGCGTTTATTATGAGACACCCTGTAGCTGGACATCGCGCGAAATAAACCTCCCCAAGTTTCCAGGAATTTTGACTCAAATCAAGACAGTATAGGTTATTTAACTGAGAGACAATGTTCCGTTTTTCGGGGTTCTCATTATTCCAAATAAAAACGAAACAGCTGAAAACTATCTTTTGTTCTTTCACCATGGGCTTGCCCCATTGACAAGATGATGTCTGAGTGGAATTTATGTAAACGCAATGAGCTTCGGATGTTTTTTCTGTTTGCTTGGACGTCACAATCACGTTCCCAGGAGCCCTAAAAGTTTTGCGTCAGCTCACTCTAGAAAAATCTATACTGGCCTAACTGTGTTTGGCAGCCCATGACCGGTTTCGCCCTTCTCGGGACTCACCAGATAGGCACAGTCCCCGAGTTTCCGTCAACCTTGTGTTCTCCTTGAACCCAAATTGGACCGTTTTCGATAAATGCACTCATTTGCAAATCCGTTTCGTTTTCACGAGAGACTCAACTGAATCTCTCGTTTATGATATTCTACAACTAAATGGGTCGCACACAGAA
>NW_008752012.1:298806-305260 GCF_000715545.1 Opisthorchis viverrini | reverse complement strand
TTCATAAAAGAAACTTCTCACAAGGTTGCTAAAAACTCCCCGACAGCCACGACCAGTTTCGCCCTTCTTGGGGCCCATCAGGTAGATGCAGTCCCCGAATTTCCGTCAACCTTATGTTCTACTTCCAAATCAATTGGCGAGAATGATGTCGCTTTGGCGCATGGCACGCACAGGATTCACCTGAGGCACACACACATTGATGGATAGGTGGCTGTGATTTTGTTCACTGCTGATCGTACTACTAGTGTGCTTTTTAGTTATGTGCTTGGTTGGAGACACTACAATATATGGCTGCCAACCGATGTCAGTGGCGTTCTTGTTGTCAGTTTCTATCCAATTCGCCTGAGTGAATGTCTGGAGGTATTGGCACCTCGGAATGACTGTGGTAAGCTAGCACTGAGTCCCTTCGTCGTCCATCATTACTCTTTCTTTTACAATACGTCTTTCAAATAAATCATAGTTGTACGGCAGTGAAGCAACGGTGTCGAACACTGATGTTATGCTCTCCATGACGATGATGACACATGCTGACATTCATGTAAAAATACGATTACGTGAGCGACAACACGTTGGTATTTCATTCTTGTGAGTACCTTTCTTCAATGTTTGATTCACGATATCGATTACCAGTGATGTAAAGACACCGTTGCTACGTGCGTATAAAATGTGTCATGCTATCTTGGGGTATCGGAACCGAACTTCGGCATCCAAATGAAGGCAAGGCAAGAATGGACATACACATCACGCAACTATTTCCACGATCTGGGTTTATTCGGCCAATGTGTAATTTCTGAGCAAACAGAGCACCGGTTATCCAAACAACCAGACTTAGCGGCATTTTCATATAAGGAAACTGCGATTTTCCTTAGTCCATTCACAAATCCCTCATTTGAAAAAGGTTTTTTCTTTTTTCCTGACGCCATCATTCTATTCTAAATCGGTGTCGTGATATGGGCCCTGCATTGGATTTATGTTCCAAACTGTGTCATTTGTCAAATTCCTCCGGCAACCTTGCCCATTTTCTTCAGAATGTATGAAACGTGTTACTGTTGTGTGCAAAACTGATGGAGAGGTGCACCTTTATTTCGCTGTCTTTAGGCCGGTGGACGACCATCATCAAAGCGGATGCGAGAGGTCATCCACCAGGGTGTGAAAATCTTGAGAAAGACTGCACAAAAGCAGCGCACTATTCTGATGTGGACTTCAGACTTTCCTTAACTGTTTGTAGGGAGAATTGCAACGTGATTTGCAGTGGTATATATCCGTCTCGCAACACATCCATATTCCGTTTGATTTATTGATCGATAATCTCTGACTGCCCCTCATTACAGTGGATTTTCGAGTGCTGAGATCAACTCATTCGCAACGTGAACTGAATCGAGAGTGCAGAGTACCAGTTGCTTGCAAATCCTAGACACGATTGGCACAAAATGATGTGAGTAACACTCAGCAAAGGCGATTAGCACAAAAACACAGAGCTTGCTGGTTGACCAAAACATAAGGTTCAAAACAGACTTTGGTCAACTCTCTTGAATTCAACTCATTTCTTTCGGTGTAGGAGTGAAATGATCATTCTTGTAAGCCTTCACTACTGTTGTACTGCACGAATAAACTCTCAGTTATCAACCGAAGCTGAAGGTTCGTCTATCTACCTCAACTTAATGGACTCACATTTAGCAAACAGCAGGCTGTCCGTTGCTTGATCTCCTTGTCAGAGGGTCTTGAATTGCATCAACCTTTCAGTAACAGGTATTCAACAGGTCAGTTTGACAATCTGGTATTCAGGACTGCTCGTCTGCTTGGCTCTTGTTGCACTTCTTCTCCAGTGGTACCCCAAGTACCGTCTTTGTTTCCTCATGCAGATTTTGGCGGTGTCTATCTGCGTTTCTGAGTTTTACCTTGCCTGGTAATACTTTGTGATTAGTTATCCCTACGTTTCTACACCATGATAGATGAACTTTCTGATGAACTTTCGTCTTCACAAGCACGTCTGTTACTTTAGAAAGAAACACCACCAACGACCGATTTCGTCCTTTTTAGGGATCAACAAATAGACGCAATTCCGAGTTTCTGTCAGCCTCAAGTTCTACTTGAACCAGACTTTTACGACATATACAACCTGCCGACAGAGGGAACCAAAAACTGCCGTCTGTTTGGAGCATTTAAGTGCAGGTTACTCTGGTTTTACGCCCGTGTTTACTACCACTCGCCGGCTCGAAAATTGTAATGTATTCTTTTACTCCAATCCCATGATACCAACTAAATCTTTGGAGATCCCTGGGTTTTCGACACAGTGAAGGGCAATTCATGAATCCGAGGTACGAAACATTTCCTTTTTTCGTCATTGAAAACCCAATTATTCCAATTGCTCACAAGACAGGGCAAGGTACTGACCAAATTATAGTTGCAGTGATGTATCAGTGCAGAATATCTAACCACTTTTGTGTTACAGCTCCTGAAGGATCTGGCTGAGGGTTTCCGACAACCAGAAATTCAGCTCAGATTCGAATGTGATCTCACTGAGTCTGCCGTTAACACCGTTTGACATTCAGGACAGCACTCACGTATCGATGAGCACTATGAAGGTCATAGCCGGTTGTGGACGGTCGGATAGGCCTCATCAACCTTATGGACGGTGTAATTTTACAGCTCATATCGTGGTTTGATAAGTCACTTTCTTGCTGTGATCAAGTTATCACAATATACGAGAGTGAGCACGTGATTTCCGGCTAAACACAGTACGTTTGTGAATGTGTAAGTCCAATTAAGTGAATGCGTTTCACACAAACAGTCTACAACTTGAAACTAAGAATCGCATGACTCTAAGTAATATTCGAGCTAGCATCCAGAGCCGAATGTTCTGATTTTATGCTGCTCCCTGGACCATGAAACATATTTTTTCTCAATTTTAAAGTTATCGTGGTTGATAGTTTGGTGAGGGAAATCTACTCCCGATGAAATCCCCATTCTGTTGTTATCAATTCGTTCTCAGCACGCCAGCTGAATTTTCCGTCTGCTACTCACAGGTTTTTTCTAATTCAAAATAAACTAAGAAGCGTTGAAATACACTTGTGTATCACGAAGATTTGGACATCATCCTCAAGACACATTTTTCGTGGAATTTTAGCTTTTGTTGGTTACTGTTGGCGCGTGTCTGACCGACAGTGAATCACGTGAAGCTACCGAATGTTGAAACCGATCCGAATGTCAAACTACAAATGTGAGAGCATGATGTTGGGTGCGTCAGAAAATATACCTGATAATCGAACCATCCAGACCAAATTTGCCCACGGCGGGATAAACAAACAATTAAGACTGATTGAAATATGGTAATGTCATCCGACAAGGTGTTGACCTTTACTCATCCAAATCTGGCAGAGAAGAAAACAAAATGATGGAGAGAGTGGATTTGGATCTCCTTGATGTTGCATTCCGGGTTGCTGCACACAGCGAACAGAAATTGCCAGTGTGGTCAGCAATAAGATGATGGAAAAAGAGGTCAAGCAAGAAAAGAAAGCATAGAACTGTAGCGGCCTGGGATCAATCACGTGACTACGCGTGTTACGTTGATCTCAACGCTTTTCCGACGTTGCTAACTTGGCCAATCACTCATTCTATGCGTAAGTGTAAAATGACTGTTTTACTGGTGTAACGGTTGATACTACTGATAGGGCATGCGAGTAGTATGTTTTCTCGTAAATCTGCTCCGCGTCTCTTGAAAAGTGATATCTATTATGGAATTTGTGGAGTCGCATTTGCTTGCGTTTGAGTAACAGCCGATCAATATTCAGGAAAGTTCAGGAAGTCACGTTCAAGGAGAGGGTGGATATTCAGTTTTTGTTGACAAGATGCATTTCGAATAAACAATGCTGAATGGTATAACAAACAATGTTGGAATAAAAAAGACAGAATCGACCTAATACACTACTCATAAGGTTGCTGAAAATTATTCNATAACTCCGCAGTGAAGGCCTCCTTCCTTCCACTGGAACTATTGCCCCAGATCGGACTTGGGGGTATGTATGTAGACAGCTGACTTAGTCGGGTGACCTTCTCTGGCTTTATGACGAACTACCACGTGACCCACGCACGTTATTCATGTTCTCTGATCGCATATTCTAGTGCTTGAA
Organism: Opisthorchis viverrini; assembly: GCF_000715545.1. Taxonomy (NCBI): domain Eukaryota; kingdom Metazoa; phylum Platyhelminthes; class Trematoda; order Opisthorchiida; family Opisthorchiidae; genus Opisthorchis; species Opisthorchis viverrini. The sequence continues at coordinate 301,130 of NW_008752012.1, read as the reverse complement.
AGATGTCTGGTTAAACAAACTGTCTGGCAATTCCATTGCGTTGTCTTGACACTCCGAACAGTGGAGAAGGGGTCTGTTGTTAGAACCATTGAACGTGAATAACTTTCAAGCGTAGATCTTAACCATCGCACTGACATTGGTTGTTCAAGACGCATGAGAGCTAATCTAATGTGGCGATCATGGTGGCACCAAGATAAAGCCATTTATCATTAGTAACGCATACCTCTTGTGAGATATTTACCCCTAGTTACGCGAGCGTCATCACTACGAGTACGTAAAAGCCATGATGAGCAGGGGTTCGTCCATTAACCGACAAGGAGCCGTTTGAAGGACTCCATCCAGGTTGCCTCAGGCGATCACAACGATGTATACACATTAGTTCCAGCAAACGGGATACAGTGTGTGGGGTTACTTAAGAGGTGACCAGGAAACATATCCTATTTCGGATAACGTGAATATGACTTGAGACAAGCTCCCATTCCACTCCCAAGGCATTTACTGGCCACAAGTAACACAAACTGCATTTCTGTCTTGAAAATGCTCAAGGCGCCAAACTAAAACAGCCACAGAAACAAGTGTGATGTGCAGTTTGCACGCTAGTTTTCGACCCAAGAAGTTTGTTTGGCCTAGAAAAAGTACAACGTTGTCGGCAGCACGAACTAAGTGACCGAAGAGACAAATAGCAGTGGTGCACATCCCAACGACTAAATTGAAACGAATAATTACCGGAGACTAGGTTAACAGAATAGTTTTGCCTCTGCCAAATAAAAATTTCAAGAAAAAGTAAAACAATGTCCTTTTCCGGACGTCCAATATTGGCTGTACGTAATCATAGTGAGTAAACGAGCTATGGTGAAGGAAAGGTCTTCGCTGAGGAGTTACTCATCAGAAAATGCCAACTGACCGGTTACAGACCATTGGACAGGGAAGCAAAACCCTCATTTGCATTTTGTTTACAAAAACTGGACATCTATCTTCTCCTGAACGCGACTACCTGGACTTTCCTGGATATTCGTTGAATCCAATCATTCATCGCTCAATTCCAAGCAAATGTTACAAAGCGACTCCACAAATTCTGCAACCGATCTCCCCTTTTCAAGCAAACGAAATTCCACGAACAACACATACTGCTCGCGTGCTTCTCCATCAGTAGTATCACAATCACAATAGTATTACCGACTAGAAGGCTGCAAGCTATATCGCCTGTCTTTGAATGACAAATGTTCATTAGGGCTCTAGTTCAAGTCTGGAGCACGTAGCCAAGCTAAAAATGCCAGTAAGACCGAATCGTCGAAACATGCTATAAACCAAGCTAAAAATCAGTGGCTTTGGCAATTCTAGGTCATATGGATGTAATTGCTAAGCAGAGCAGATCGATTTCCGCTCATGAGATGCAATCGTCATCATCACCGGCGACAGCATTACATCAGTGTCTCGCTGGCGTACAAACATGATTTATTTGAAAGCATTTTTGTGAAGAAAAGGATGAAAGCGGACGGAGCTAACGTTAACCAATCACAATCACTCCAAGTTGCCTACTTATCCTAACCTTCATTCAGGATGATAACTAATCACAATAACGCAATTGACATCGATTAACAGACATATCTTGCAGCGACGTCAACCACTCATTGTGGGGGTTACGCAGGCCACATCGCAGAAGATGTGCCGCAACGAAAGTACCTCCCCCCCCGGTTAAAAGTTGGCCATCTCTCTGCCTCCGCCACTCTGAATTGGGCGGGACCTCTCTTCTGTAAACGAGGCTTCGTTATGCGTAATGCGCGGCCTAACCAACGCAGCTTTTGATAGTGGTTACATGATTCGATGGAAGTCCCCGTTGCGCAACCGTAAGCTCGCTCTCGAATTGCCTCGTTGAAGAACTGCCAGCACCAATCCACATGAGCTAAGGTTCTGAGACAACGGTTCGAGAACACCTGAGGATGTCTATCGCTGTCCAGGCCACTTCGTGTAGCTATAGAACTTTACACATAGTCTGAGATCAAGAGAGATATCGCTTTGACGCCTCGAATTGGCAATAGCGACCCGAACCTTGAATATTCCTGCATTGTCCTAAAAAATCACGTCTTACTAACGCCTAAAAATTTCGACTAAACAATGCTGAATGGTATAACAAACAATGTCGGAATAAAGAAGACACAGAGTCGACCTAATACACTACTCATAAGGTTGCTGAAAATCCTTCAACCCTCCGTCTCCGGTTTCGCCCTACTTGGGGCTCATCCGGTGGGCGCAGTCCCCCAAGTTCCCGTCAACTTTGCGTTCTACTCGAAAACAATTTGCACGAAATTGGCGAAATACACTCG
>NW_008752012.1:295469-296877 GCF_000715545.1 Opisthorchis viverrini | reverse complement strand
TAATGGTAGTTCTCAGCGAACTGATTTTTCAATTCTTGAGGATAGGTCCACGGATATAACGACAGCAATGGTGTGAGTGAGGGTGGGGGAGGGAAAATGTGAAAAAGGAAGAAGGTAGGGGTTAGCAGTAATCCGTTTTCTGCTGGATCCAGCAAGTAGGGTGATCCAGCCAACGGTGATACGTGACGGCGGGCGGTACGAAACCGTCTGTATATGCGCTAATCGTGGTCTTACATGGGCCGAGATGCTTCAAAGGTGCCCACGACCAGACAAGTGACGATTTGAGTCATCAGCTTAAGCGTTTGACGTAGAACCTTCAGAGAAGCCTACCTCTCTTTAGAGAACAGGTCACCGCACATGCTCCAGATCTCAGCCTTGAGGACCAGGATACCGTGTTCGTGAGATCTCTACCCACTAACCAACCTAGCGTGACAGGTTCTGCGATTGTATCATCAACATTCTCCAGCATAGCTCATCGACAGATCCTCATCGAGCCATGTTTAATGGTTCTATGTACTACGAGTATCACAAGCATACAAAAGCGATGGAGTTATGACTTAACCGGCAAGACAAATATCGCGTCTTACAGAACGCCGTGCCTACGGTTGATGATCAATGTAGTTAGACACAATCTGGACAGGAACGGGTATTATCACAGTATCGTCTAAGGTAAGGTCCTTGGTCTTTTTTGTTTGACAGCAACTACGTCACCATTCGCGGACCACCGCTACTGTACAGTTGTAGCTAAGATACACATTCGTAGGTCAAGAGACTCCACGGTGATCTGAGTGAACGATGGCCTGTTTCACAACCTGTTCAAATTTGCCGAAGAAACGTGTAGGCCGTCACGTTTAGCCCACCCACGAACCCTCATGGACCCTCATGGCGAGGAAAACGAAGGGACGGCTTTGTAGTTTTTTAAAAAAAAGATATTCCATGTGGAGGCCCCTGGCGTTTTACTCTTTATACGATTGGCCTATTTTCCATAGAATTCGAATGGGGCCATTTGTGTATCGGATAATTTAGCGTTTTAACCCTAATTATGTAATACGCTTTCTTGAACTTGGCGTTGGAACCATTTGAACTGAAGAAATCTGAACTACTACCCAGAAATTTTCGCTCTCGCAGATCACATACAATCTATCTAGTGAAGCCGGCTTATTTAACAACGATAATGCTCGGAAGGTCACCATGAAAAGTCGTCAGAATGGATGGTGCTATCGATCCTAGAACGTCCAAAAAAAGTTTTCACTGTTCCGAAACTCAAATCGGAAATTTTTCTCTGAACAAAACGCTGAATTCAGTGCGGGCTCATGTCGGAGTTTTTGAAAAAAGAACGTCTCCAAACTATCAGATCATAAATCTGCCGCGTACAATGTTCGCGCTGATGAATGGAACTCGCAAATGA
>NW_008752012.1:288164-294375 GCF_000715545.1 Opisthorchis viverrini | reverse complement strand
TACCTGATGAGCCCCAATTCGGGCGAAACCGGTCGTGAACTGTCGAAGAATTTTCAGCAACCTTACGAGTAGTGCATCACGTATATGCATGTATCGCGATATCTCAAATATCATAGCAACTGAAGCATGAGGTGTCCTGGCGCAGAACATTCAGTTGTCTAGAAAGATCCCAAACGAGAGATTCAGCTGAGTTCCAAGTGAGTCTATCGCAAAACCAAATTTTTATTTGCCAGAAAGCAGAATCAAGCGGCTTGCAAGGAACTCAAGCTGGGAAACGTCACTGAACAGTGAGGGTTCAAGTTTTACACTGTGCATACGTCTCTTAACTTCTTAGCCAACGTTGGATCTCTCGGTAAATTTCAGGCACTGCTAGATGTCAGGACGCGCCCAGACATGGAGAAAGTATATGTGCAGAGAGTGACGCATCCCCAAGTTCACCATCGATACGACACGTCCGGAAATTAGGTAAGTTGCCGGCTCTCAACAAACGCGGCTTAGCAACATGCGGCCAGCGTACTGGGCCTGAAAGTGTTCACGACCGGAACACCGCCATTGACTGTACAGAGCGAACAAGTCAGCGACCATTTTTGGCCATTTGGTCATCCCCTATAGTTGCGCGGACGAACTGTATGTTTTGTCCTGACAATACAGTCATGTCCCGAGTTCTCTGCCCTCTGTTTATCGCGTAGTCTGGCAGGCTCAGGCGTGGCGTAACCAACAGACGGCTACCCACGATACAACAATAGATTATTATACGTAATTCGTATGTTGGTGATGTGGTAAGCATCTCTTCCGGGGTAGTGAATAAGTCGGCAACCTTAGTCGTTTGGTACATTCTGAAAACTCGCAAAAAAGTACGTGACAAAGAATTTTAAAAAAATCCAACCAATCCAAGATGTGAGTTTTTGGATGATGGGGTCACACAAAGTACTTGCTTTGAAATGGGTTTCGAAAAAAAAATTCCGCAACAGTTGCGGCATCGTGACCTTTTACATCTATCGCAATTTCAAACGGTATTGGGCATCTCCTTGGCACATACATACAAACGGACTTTCAACTCCCTTACAACTCATAAAACCACTTTCGTTGTGCACCGGTACAGATAAACTACAAGGCGTATTTCCTACGGTGTCAAGATATGCGTCGGGCATTTTTCCACTCTTCATTTTTAGGCTTAGTTGATGCGCAACAGATGTTCTTGGAGATGACGTATAAGTCGGGAACTACATTGTTTCAAAAACCGACCGGACATCATCATCGAAAACCAACTTTTCAGTTCAAGATGAGTTAACGTAGCCATTCCGGCATGTCAGTAAGTTTACATTGAAAGCGTTTACGTCGTTCCTGTCAAAATTACTTGCTGAGGTTAAACTCGGAATGTGGGAAGCGGTGTAGCTATGGGTAAGTGAATTCGGAAAAAACTCTTCGGGTCAATCAATAAACCGTATTAGCTTTTTCTAGCGGTTTATTCAAATGACGTCCAAATTTTATTGTTTATTCCTTGAGCTTTTCTTAGACAGCATATACTACGTTCACCTCACAGAACTCCGTTTATTCGGATGTCCAATGAAACCAACTGTTTGTTCCAGGAATCCGTACAGCTGAGCTTCTGTGCTCAACGATTAGTTGTAACCCATTTTATGTCACGTGGTGGGGAGAGTTTCATCTTAATTGGAGACTAAAAATTAGCAGCACTGATACCACAGTATTTGCGCAGCCTTGCTAGCTGAACTGGGCCAAGAAGTATTCTGTGTTCTTTAGCTGTCGTTATTGATTCACACAGAATTTCTACATAAAACATTTTCTTATTTTCCTATTGGTTCAACCAATTACAGCGTATCTTGGAACAAAAAATTGTTTTGAAACAATTGAACGATATACTTGTTTCGGCGAAAAACGCGACGCAGGTAGCTTTCACATGAGTAAAACCAAACAAATATATCAGTCGAAAATGAACTGTGTGCGATAAGACAAGCGAATTCGCAAAAAAACTCAAAAAATAAAAAAAAATAAATGATGAGAGGAAGAAAGCCTTCGCTGGAGATGCCAACTGACTAGTTACAGACTGTTGGACAGGGAAGCAAAACTCTCTTATGCATCTTATTTGCAAAAACTGAACATCCATCCTCTCTTGAACGTGTCTTCCTAAACTTTCCTGGATATTCACAGACTGTTGCTCAAATCTAAGCAAATGCTACAAAGCGACTCCACAAATTCCGCAATAGATTTACCTTTTCAAGAGACGCGAAGGGAATTTACAAGAAGAAAACATACTACTCGTATGACTCCCCATCAGTAGTATCACTATCACATTGGTAGTTTTCATGTGAATTCCATCTCTGCTGAAAAGCCAAGAAGCAATGTGCAGATGCCGCGTCCTCATTGGAAATCGTCAATGGTGTGCATGTCATGGAACAAGAGAAGCATTCCAGTTCGTTTCCTTTCCGGCTAGTAATTTGAACAGGCAGATAAAATGTGGCTCCACACATTCATCAGTCACGGAATCGACTTTATGTGATCACGCTTTGAATGGCTCCCCGAGTATATGCTTCTAGGTGTGCTGAAGTGCCGAGACAATGAAATCACCATAGCAACGCAATGAGCACTGAAATGAATAGACCCCTTTGTCCTTATGTCAAACCTTTGAACACCTAGCAAACATATACGGACAGCCTGTCAGTATCTTGGGATGAGTTTTGATGCTTGTTTCCGGGTTTGAAAAAACTAATCAGCATACGACTTGTGATTGCAATATCACATTTTCCGGTTGACTATAGCTATTCAGCGGTACTGAACCGTGGTTTACCATACCAATTTTGTGTAATCGTTAACCATTCAAAATTACTAGATATAACCCGAGTGCAAATAATCTGGTTTCAATTCTCCAAGAAAAATGTCAATATTGGCGGGATAAGCGCGGCGCAAAAACAAGATCACTTATTTTGTTGATCGTGTTCCTTATGCGGTTCTCCCGGGTTTTCCTTAGCAGTGTGGAGACTAAACAAATCTTCAACGATGAAGAACTCCACAGAATTGATCAACAGTTTCTTTGTAAATTTGAATAGCACTCAAACTGTGCTTTGTGGATTGTTAAATTCAGGAAATAGTTTCTGTTGATGGATTATCAACTGAGTAATCGAACGAACGGTTTCTTATCGTTTATTATACCGGAGAGTTGATTACTTGATCACCAGGAGAGATCGGTCATCGATAAAAATGACAGATTCCCCCTTGGGACCGATTGATTAGGTTGACTGATCAAGCGTGCCTAATCCAACTTGTTAGTTTACCCCGATTTATGGTTCACCCAGTCCAGTGTAGTAAAACTCAGCGTCATATCATTCTTGAAGCGACGCGTCAGGTGGGTTTTATCCTCAAATGTATGGTGGGCATAGAGAACTCGCCGTCCGAATGATTTCGTTCTTTTAGGGTAATGAGTCCTGAGGAAAAAATGCTATCGATTTTTTTAATGTCACTTGAGAGACTGATTGAAGCCAACCAAAGAAAGAACCACAGTATTGGAATAAACCTTTTTTTGATGCATCACGAGTACGTTTCAAAATCCGGATGTGTCTACTGGTGCTTGCTAAAAATTCATTTGTCTCGTTACGTTTTACTCTCAACAAAAGGACGGTTCCTCAAATTTTTTGCATTCATTTTAGTAAACTACCCCCAAAGAAGTACCACTTAATTGAGTTGCATACGTTATTCTTCCAGCAAACCAGAATTTATTCAGTAGGCGTGTTTTAGTGATATCTTCTTTTGAAATGGCCACATTCGGGATGTAAGGTCTCTTTCGACAGTATCTCAGCAGTAACTCCTACGATGTTATATGTAACAAGTTAGAAACAGAGCAGAACTCACAAACGCTTACTAGATTGTGTCACGTGAGCAGATTGATCTAAGTTGTGGGTAAAATGAGAGTAAAGGAACAACTACATGTGGTCACACAAGCAGGATGGGCGGAGAATATCGATCCAAAGTAGATTCACAGCGATCGATAATTTATTCGAAACGGAGTACGTACAAAGAGCTGACACTCTGGAATCAATTGACTAAATAAGTAACTTCCCGTGAGGTTCTTGAATAGAGCAAATTGTCACCCAAACTTTCGAAAATCCTGAAATGTACCGATGCATGGCTTATGCATGCGGTCTTTATGGGGAAGTTTCTAGGCTTCTTTTTCCCCACCGATCACCAGGGATACGATCCTCTCGTTTGGCCTTTTTTCAACCGTAAACTTTGAATACATGTAGGCATTATTCAGCAGTTGGTGGGATTCATGCATCGGACCATAACTTATTTGCTCCGAACAGATACCCCCAACATGACAACAATATATTATCGGTCACTGGATAACTTTAGTACGTTTTTCTTTATGAAATTCATAAATATAGTAGTCAGGACAGGTCGGTTGGAACTCCCATTCATCATTCTGTCCAAAAAGTGGCCGCATAAACCAAACACTGAATTTCTGTTATTCATGGGTGTAGAAGTCAACATTTATGCGGTGGAAGTCCTCAGGGTAAGTTCTTGTGAATTATGGAATCGTAAATAGCTCCAGCAACTTCTCTGAGAGGAATGTGAATAAAACGTATTTTAATATCAAAATACTGTGATTGCCTTGCTTTTTGTGTGTGATAAAATTTGCATTAGTGAAAATAAACCTTGAAGACAGTGTGGTTGGTTCGTATCTCATGGTGTCATGCCTACTCACAACCACTGAGTCAGTTAGTGAAGGGGGAATCTCCAAGAAATTCGGGAATAGACATTTGAAACTGCTTTCATCTGTGGTGTGACTGATCCATCTGGCTACAAGCGTTTGAGGCTACCCTTGTCAATGTTTTGCTTTACGCATCAGCCAGTGAATACTTTGTACTGCGTCGGGAAGCTTTTTGGAAGCTGTGGAACTTCTTGTGTCCGAAGGCATTTGGATTCATTTCTCAGGAAACGCCAAGGACGCTTGAAACATGGTGGACAGTTTTGTTGTGGTTGGTGATGGTTATGGAATTTGTAGAGTACACGCACATTGTCTCACGTACCAGATGTGCGGAGTTCGAACCCCGGCACAAAAAAGCATACTGCTTGAGCTCTAACAAGAGCGAAACTCGAGCCCACGGCTTTCCATCAATAATGTGAATCCACAAGAATGATTACGCCCAACCAAGTAAGTTAGGTAGAAAGCAGTCCGTCTACCCAAATTTACAATGAATCGGATCACAAGCTAGTGAACCCCAACCGACTGTACTGAACTAGGTTCACAATACCAAGGTCAGACGTCCGGGGTTCAAATCCCGGCACGGCCATTGGATATGTACTGCTGATGAGCTCTAATAAGAGCGAAACTCGAGTTCTGTGCTTTCTCTATTCGGTATGGACTCACCGGAATAAGTGACCTAGGACAGGAGAACGACCGTTCAAACGAGAGTGGTGTGAATATGAAAAAACTTATAAGTTACTTATGCTGTATTCGGCAGAGTGACGGATTTCACTGCTAGCCGGGTGCTGTCGATGTGTCCCTTATCCAAACAGTATTTCCATTCCCGACCCGATTCTGCGTGCTGGCCACAGCTCTTTCTCGGTTTGAAGCGCCAACAACAATGATAGCTCCTGAAAGATGTAAGCAATGCCGTCCGCTTACTTGTTTGTTCGCTTACCCAGTTGGGAACTGTAAGACTGCAAAAACAAGCTCCGCTTTTTCCCTTGATAAAAGTGACTTGACGAGTAGAATGCATATTTTAAACTCATCTATTCCAGCGAATGGGTCGCGTTCTTCTCCACAGTGTTCCATATTCAGTGTCATCTAGAACCGAATGCTCGCTGTCTTCTAATTTTGCTCAGGGTTAGTATACCACATACTGATAGTTTTTTCAGTAAAAAAGACAGCGTATTCATTCAAAGCGGGAAGCTTTGCGTGGGACAAAATCAGGGGTTTAACAAAGGTGGGAGAATCACACCGGGTCACCCATCCAGTAATCCGAGAACAATAAAGAAAGCTATCGCTTGCTACGAGTAGTCAGCGAACTAATTCCGGGATATCATAAATTAGTATCTCAAAGTTTCCGGGCGTAATCCAACAAGTTAATTCGGAATTTCGGGCGCCACGTTTTGGCTGTTATATGGACTTACACAGGAACTACTATGCCGACATATGAAGCCCTTTCTCGTTAAAAACTTGGGGAAGAAAATTGTAAAATACCTGAGCTCATGG
>NW_008752012.1:282210-288087 GCF_000715545.1 Opisthorchis viverrini | reverse complement strand
TCAACAGGAAAGCCGGCAAGCATCCAGACCAGTCAATCATTCAATCAATCCAGCAAAAGCTGATGAGTGTTCTTACACGCCACAGAAGCACGACCGAATGTGATCAGCGTTCAGTCATTTTATAGAGGCACGATTGATGTTGATGGGTGTTCACTAACGCTTATCAGACAGCCTGGATCAATGTCAGAAAGTCTCCCTTAAAAAGCGTGTTTTAACTTTTGCTCTCGCACTCGAGCGCACTCACGCTCCCGCACTCGCTTGCTCGGAATATAGCGGTTGCGTTCCCTTCTGTGAGTCTTTTTTCTCCGGCACTAGGCACTGGAGCGGGTTAGCAGCAGATACCACAGGACGGCGAATCAGCGGATATAACGATAAGTATCACAAATTATTATGTATCAAGCCACATACGTACCGCCATTGGGGTCAAAAGTAACGGAACGATTCAATATTCTCTCGGAGATTGAAACGATAAATTTTCTCCTTAGCGGGTAAAAAGTAATGTTTTATAAATTTCGAATCGAATTCACCACCGGTATATTTTTGTCCTGGCTCTGTAAATAGCTGTGATTACTGGTCGATCGGAAAACGCGATAGGTTGGCGAGTTTCGCCATCACTGGGCGTATGTAGATCAATTTTTGTACGGCACAGAGCGAAGCCTCATTAATCAATCCACGGTACGTGTACTTGTTCGTCCGGCGTCTGAAGACTTGACGTAAAATGAAGCAGTTCCCCCTGTTTGTTGTGCTACCATGGTGATCACGTTGCCTCTCGCACAACTGCCTGTTAAATTAAAGATCATGATTTCAGCAAACCAGCAACGTCAGACTGTCTTTCGATATACTTCTTTGAAATCAAATAACAATGGTGTTGTTCAACGTGTAACAGCCGTTTTAGGCTGTCTCTCGTAAGCTCATTCTGTCATCGATTTAACTTCAAAACCAACTTTACCGTCCAAATTATGGTTAGCGATACATGCATGGGTGTACCGGTGACACTACTGATGAAACGTAGTGTGTGTTGTTTGTGGAATTTCGCTTTGCGTCTCTTGAAGAGGGAGATTTGTTGCGGAATTTGTGGAGTCGCTTTGTAACACATTTGCTTGGATTTGAGCGATGAATGATTGGAGGCAATGAATATCCAGGAAAGTTCAAGAAGACGAATGCTGTAATACGATTCCACTAATTCCCTAATAAATCTCACTTTTCAATAGACGCGAAGCGTAGTTTGGAGAAAACCGCATACTACTCGCGTGCCTAATTAGTAGTATGCACCATTGCAGTGATAGTGGGCTATCGGAATGCCTTCACCAACCTATTTGATTGTGGGTGATTACCACCAAAAAGACAGTGAAAGGCAATTGATTTGTTGTGCAGCATTAAGTTAGGTAGACTACAACCGGGCTGTCTTCCACGAAATTCCATAACGGTGACCCACCAGTGTTTACGAGTAAATAATCAAGTGACAGGAACCAAAAAGCAAAACGTTATGCGAATAAAACGGAGTTATCAAGTAGTTTAGTCAACAAATCAAAGTATTCAGGTCTAATCACTAAGCCGGAAGTACCAGTGTAACGGTGATACTCCCGATGGAAGGCATGTGAGTAGCATGTTTTCTTCTTGTAACTTCGCTTTGCGTCTCTTGAAAGATGGAGATCTGTTGCGGAATTTGTGGAGTCGCTTCGGAACATTTGCTTGCATTTGAGCGATGAATGATTGGAGTCAACGAATATCCAGGAAAACTGAAGAAAACGCGTTCAGGAGAAGATGGATGTTCAGTTTTTTTAAATGGGCTGCAAATGAGAGTTTTGCTTCCCTGTCCAATAGTCTGTAACCGATCAGTTAGCATTTTCTAATAAACAACTCCGCAGCAAAGCCCATTTGGACTGTTCACCGCAAAAGATACTATCCATTTTAGAGATTTTTTCTTATACGCACAATTCTCTCATCAGGTCTACCGCTTGTGCCCATCCAGGTGCGATATCCCCGGCAACATCTGTTTATAATTTAATCAACGCGCACATGAATAAAAACACTCTGGTGATGCTAAACTGATGCTGTCTAAGAAAGCGGATGAGGTAACACACCTTCTAACCAAGCGACAACTTTCGGTTTTCCTAATCGGTTTGCTTCCACACGGCGAATAAAAACTAGACGCCTTGAGCGCACAGATGGTTGCCAGTAATCTGGAAAGTTTATGCCTAACAGCAATTTTATCTGTTTCGGTCAAACTGACTCTTAACACTGATCGTGTAAGCAGACCGGAAGGATTTTTCCTCTCTTGGAATCGTGAAAGGGACTTGTAGAATCCGCATGTGAAGATATGAACTAAAATAATTCACATTTTGGTTTTACAAAAACACATTATTTCCCATGAGAGCTTCATTTTCTTGGATCTCGTTTATACTTAGTGCACCTCACGCACAATCACTAACCCACCGCAACGCAACACTACGCTCCCCAAAAACGCACTGATGATGTCACCTCGATTAGTGATGAAACGTTTGCAGTCGAATAGCCCAGTCCAGTGAACAAGCCAATGACAATTTTTTTGTAAGTCTTTTTGTAAGTCTCTGGTTAGCATATTTGCATGGACAGACTTTTTCAGAGAATGAATGAGTCGATCCTGTTTGTCACACTTTGTACAAAAATGCATATTTGCTGTTCCCCTTAGATAAGCACGTGGCGTTTGTATTTCAGAGTACGTGCGCTCTTTGAATGTGACACACTAGTTCACTAAATGTGGAGGCAGTTAACACGTGTGACCGCGTGATGTGGATCCCGTGATTGAAGGATGAGCGGCGCTATATACCGTCTAAGTGCTGATCAGCCACCCGTGACCGAAAAGTTAAGTGTTCAAACTACTAGCCGGGAGGTCGCGGGTTCGAGACTCTTCGGAGTTTCGTGAGATGCGCACTGCTGATGATTCTCAATAAGGATGAAACACAACTGTACGGTGCTTCTCGGTTTTTCGAAACAGATTGGCTTCACTTACAGGACAAAATCTCCACAAAAATATCCCAAATCTCCTCACACCATCATCATTTTACTAAGTGTCTCTTTTTAACCGTTTGTGACGGTTCACCTCAGTTACGTGCCTTGCGACGTGATAGGATTTGAGTTGGCTTTTCAACCTGGCGTACAACGCAAATTCACGCCATTCCACAACCCGGGCATTTTTATCCAGAGTCATACTGAAGTAAGAAGCCCAACGGAAGACATAAAACCCATGTAGATTGTCGATCACCCCAATGAGCTGATACCTTGACGGGATGCATCATCTAGATAGCCTCATTAGCATCGTTTCCGAACTAATTCTGTGAAGTCTGTGGGCCATAACTATCCTGGAAACCGAAGTTTCAATTTTTTGCTCTGCGAGACTGTATTCCGTGGACAATGCACCAAGTACACTATCGGCTTAGTCGAGCAGTCTCGCGACGTTGTTCGAGAATAAGGAATTATTATATCTTCCACGTATCATGAGGCGAGAGGTTGAACTCTTTTTGTCTCCTCTACGTGATCAGAGCCGGGTTCCTAGCCGTCACACAGTCGGGCAGTTACTGCATGCTACAAGAATAGATTCCCAGTAACCCTTGTTGAGGCGACTAATCAAAATCGACAAATTCTACCACAGTACGCTCCCGAGTACTCCCGAGTCTAGCGTGACTTGGTGAAATTAGTAGTTCGTGCATTCCAAAATGGAATGAACAGCGTGTGCTTTGAATGGACAGACTGAGCGAAAAGTCAGTCGCATTAATATGGACAGTGGCGTCACTTTGAAATGCAAATTAACCGGAAACTAGCCCTGGGAATATTTCGAGCGGCGAACAAAAACCCCGGGAAACTTCAGACAAAAGAGACTAGCGAATGGATTTCGATCGCTAAGGGTGTCGCCAAGCCATACGTCTCGTGGCGTTATATGTACTTCATAGGCACGCAAAGATCCACGCTCCGAGAGTTCTTCAAAGTGTCTGAAGGCTTTTGCTAAAATGTTCTGACCTATTTTGTGGAGATTTCATCCTGTAAGTAAAGCCAATCTATGCTGAAAAGCCGAGAAGCACTGTACAGCTGTGTTTCATCCTTATTGGAAATCATCAGCAGTGCGCATATCACGAAACTCCGAAGAGTCTCGAGCGTGCAACCTCCCGGCTAGTAGTTTGAACACTTAACCGTTCGGCCACGAGTGGCTGATCAGCAGTGTGATTAACTCGCACTTAGACAGGATATAGCGCCGCTCATCCTTCAATCACGGGATCCACATCACGCGGTCACACGTGTTGACTGGCTCCTCGAGCAACGACTTCTCAGATAGAAGTTTCACTCATCGGGTGAAGTTTATTCTTCCACTGAGCTGCTTATAGATTGTTGGTAGCGTGAGGAGATTTGGGATTTTTGTGGAGATTTCACCCTATAAGTGAAGCCAATCTATGCTTACCTCTGTTTAGTGCTTACGCATTATAACCGCACTCGGTGTGGCGGTGGTGCCTCAAAAAAAACCAGCATCGGAGGGACTTCAGAAACCACTGATACATATTCGCGTTACACTGGTATCAGCATGGCTAGGTTTTAGCCAAATAAACATGGATGATGAGCTCCCACATTTAAGCTTGAGAGGCACTCTGTTAGGCTTTCAGGATGCGTTCTCATGATTGATAGCAGAGTGTTGTGTGCCCCAAACTGCTCGCAAACTGCTTGCTACTAAGTGCCTCACACGCTTTTCCATTGACTGCCGTTAACAGTGTGGATGGGTTTATTCGAACACCTGGTATTTCAATGCCGTCATGATGGGTGGTTTGCTAGTTTACTGATCAGTCATTAATTTTTGGGTTTCTGATCATCTTTCCTGCAGTCGGGTTGAACACAACAACGTAGTCCGATACACGAGTGACTAGTTATAAACCGGAGACCTAACATCATATAAAGAAATATTTAATGAAACTGAGCGACTTCAACAAGAAGATTTTTCAAAGCAATAAACTTTTGCAAAGGCCTCCTAGTGTTGGAGGGAAATTCTCTGAGGAGGGAGAAGACAAGAGCTATTTTCAGAACTGTTGGTGACTGATCAACACACCCACATTCGTCCAAATGCATCTAGACTTCTTCAACTAGCGGCTTGGAATTCTGTACCGCAATGTCAGACTCTAGAAACAAATTTGATCTAGCTATTATACTATACTACTTGCAGGCACATTGAAACCGCAATTCACTGGGTATGTGACAGTGATATTTCACCTTGGTACTCCGGATACAAAATGTATATGAGGTGAGGACAATGTGACAGCAAACAAGTTTTGTTTTATGTGGTGGCTACAAGTGCTCTGAATTATTCGAAGGATATTGAGCAGGCATCTCCGAATCCAGCGTCTTCTGCCTCCAGAAAATTTGAACACCTTGCATAAGACTAATTGTTGTGGACCACAGTCCCCCTAATGCCTTCTAATTATCGTGAACCCCGTTCCAGATAGCCGATTGATAGCGTGGTGCGCTTGGCCAAACCAGAAAAAATCAATGAACGTGCAAACCGGCTGATCTATTGATCACTGTCGTGTACAAGCGGGTCAAAAAAGTGATACTAAGAATACAACTCATCTGTCAAGTACGAGTGAAGAACAACCAATGAAATCGGTCTCAACGAAAAACGATTATTCCATTGGCTATCATATAGTTCCGCTACGTTCGGAGCCGGTTCTCCTAATATCTTCCCTTTGAAGTGCAGTAGTATAAGTCTTCTGTCACGGATTAACTTGATTCTTTGTCACTGGCATTCTCCTGTATGCCGTCCTTCGTGATTATTGGTACACAGGAGCTTCTGGTGTAAAGGTGATACTACTGATGGGGAGGCATGCGAGTAGTATGTTTTCTTCTTGTAACTTCGCTTTG
>NW_008752012.1:254362-279643 GCF_000715545.1 Opisthorchis viverrini | reverse complement strand
TCCGCAAACTGAGTGTC
The DNA here is from genome assembly GCF_000715545.1 of Opisthorchis viverrini. NCBI lineage: Eukaryota > Metazoa > Platyhelminthes > Trematoda > Opisthorchiida > Opisthorchiidae > Opisthorchis > Opisthorchis viverrini. Next base: position 279,626 of record NW_008752012.1, on the reverse strand, counting down.
GGTTGTGCTTCTTTTCTTCGTGCCCAGGTGTTCTGTCAAAATGTTCAGAGGCAACGAATTCAATCTCCGGGTGGGTTGTGAATAAGCTTCTTTGAACTGATTTGCACGACGAACTCACGTTTCGGAACCCACGCGAACATCATAGAAGAGATTTTCGATTCGCCGAGTGATTTCTCCTTGACGCCAAGGTGCGTTATTCCACGGTAGTTTTTTCCCGCTCTGTCCGATGTCAAAATGTCGCCACTTTGCATCATTTTCTGATTTGATGATACCACCTCCTCCTTTGGAGGTTTCAGAAGATCAAAAGTGCTTCTAGGAGTGCGGTATACTGGTGTTTCTGCAGACGAGTTGCCCTCCGGTGTGGACGGATTTGCATTCAGGCGGTACATTAAGGGGAATCGCCATGGAGAAACAGGCTTAGTTTCAGTGCCTAGTTTATTTTAAGTAGCGAATTTAGAATGCTCTCGTTGGCACACGAATTTGGTTTTGATGGGAGAAACGAACGAATCCAGCTGAATCGCTCGTTTTTGATGCTCATCTTCATGTCGGGAATTGACATAACGTTCTTGGCACTCCTGAATCAGTTTCTTCCACTCGAGTGATAAATCACACGTCTGTGGTTTGTGCATTGTCTACATGTTCCAGAATCTGACACCATTTCACTGAAATGGACGGTCTGCGGACGGCACCTACCCCAAGTTTGATGACTCTGCCGGACTGTGACGTAACTGTCCAGAACAGAACAAGAATGAAGGTTCGCCGAGAACAAACTATCATGCGGAAGGAACAAATGCGAACTCTCAGAGTGACCAAAATTGCATCAAATGAACTGCGGAGTATGTCTGGGATTTCGGAAGTACATGGGCGAAGTTTTCTCTAAACATCTGAACAAATGGTGACAAATTTGTGACGCTTCCACAGAGTCTTGGCTAACCGCGTTCTAAAGGTATTTTTGTTCGTTTCAAAAAAAACGTTTCATATCGGTTCCTCCTGTGGAGCCGCACAAACATCTTGGATGTCCCAAGTTCCCAGAGGGGACCGGAACTCCGTCATGCTGTGAACTTTCCTGACTATGCATAAATAATACGTGTGGCATCCACATTAATCAAAAGTTCTTACGAACAAACACTTAAGTGAATGCACTCATTGCCCATTTGAGTGACAAACCAGTACTTATTCGGATGTTTGACGATTTCTGTACCAATGGTTGAAGATCCCGGGGGAATCGTCCCACCTCTTCAGACGTAAATCTGTACGCACATGTTTGTAAGGAGGCAAATCACGCGGTGCTTCACAAAGTTTGCTTATCATTTCCCATCTGGAGAGCGTTATTTCATGCTTGACTGAATCGTTACTATCACATTCAAAAATTTCTGTCATTTGGGCGTTATATCTAAACGCCAAAATGGTTCTTATCCGGAAACAACTTATGGATCGATATGCCGCTGGGAGAATAGAGGACAGGCAAGCACCTCTTGTATTTCGCGCGGTTCCATTGCTCTGAAATGGCACACGCGTTCATAACAGCTTCTTACACTAACTCTCGATTATGAGGTTTTCTTTCCATATGAAAATGAAAGCTTTTGAATTTGATGTGATACACATCACCACCTCCTTTGGTCCTCCAACCATGCGTTGGCATTCCAAAGGCCACCCCAGTACAACAGTACAGTCGGTCCCAGTACAATCACAATCGAAGAAGACGTTGATTAATTAAATTCTCTGAAGTGACCAAACTTATTCGTTCTCTGTTTTCCGGTGCTAACTACTAACAAACTAAATGAGTTTGGTTATGCGACTTGAGTTTTTCGATGTCACTAACTTCCACGTGTTTATCTTTTGATGATATCGAAGCCTTCCCAAGATTTATTCTCTGTTTTCCGGTGCTAACTACTAACAAACTAAATGAGTTTGGTTATGCGACTTGAGTTTTTCGATGTCACTAACTTCCACGTGTTTATCTTTTGATGATATCGAAGTCTTCCCAAGGTTTATTGGTGACCCTGAGTACTGGGTACCATCGAATAATACTATCAAGGCGATTTGTACCACGCCGTCCACAGCTTCTGGACAATTGCAGTGGAACGGTGGCACTATTTTAACCATTGCTGTATGCAGGATGATGTGATCGGATGAGCACTGCTCAACTCTTTGAATCCTTGTCGGGTTCCGCCTTTCAAAACACACATCATGCTCACAAAGTAATTAACGATTGACGATTTTCAGGTTGCCTAGTGAACAAGGGATGCACTTTCTGAGTGGAGGGTTCTCGGTTTAAAACTAACCTTGATATTTTAACCGCCCCTGTCTTTGTTTTAGCGACCTGGCAGTAGCTAAGTGCTTTGGTCCCCCTTGTGTCACATGATAGCTAAGCATCCAGGGGATGTTCAGCTGAACGGTAATTTTGTCAAGTTTTGATGAGGGGGAAAGAGCGACAAAATGTTCTCCCCATATCATCTGCGTCTCTCGAACCACCTGCCTGTTTATACCTGATATGCCGGAACATAAAACGAACCAAAATTCGATCGGTCTTTGCTAATCCACAATGCGGCATCGTGAATCAGGTTCTATATGTTTTATTTATCGATCAACACAAACGTTATTCCATGATTTCGCGTGAGCCGAAACTTACGTATTTTGGGATAACATCGTGCGTTTCAAGGGCAACGAACTAACGGGTAGACATTCAAACACCCAATAGGAACAAAAATATCAAGAATCAAATGGCATTGTGATCATCGTTTTTGACAAATATTTTCAAGGGTCACACATTGTGACATGTAATCCTGTTTCAAACAGCAGCACGCCGTGATGATACTGCTTAGAGCAGAACATTTTACCTGATAAATCCACAAGTCTTATTCATCATGTTATTTTCGTATTTGTTCACATTTGTCCCTCCCGAAGTATTTGTTATTCGATAAAACCACCTGGCACCCGAGGAGAAAACATCTGGATGTATTCCTCAGGGAAATGTTTCTGTGTAAGGCTAGACGTCTGACAGGACACGGTCACGTCTCATCTCGTGATTTACTGGCATTTCCGAGAGTGAATTTCTATAGCCATGTAGGCGCAAGCTTGAGAGGAAGGTGTCAGCGCCAGCTGTGACCAGGGATAACACAAAAAACAACTCATTTGGTTAAAACTGTTCACTAACTCCTCATTTCAAAGGGTTTTTTGTCTCTGGTAAGTTTTCACCTGACAGCGGCACTGGGAGGTTGTGTTTTATCCGGCAACTTTCAAGGTACAGCAACAGGTTCTTCCTATCCTGCTCTTTTTTTTAATATCCAGAAATTACAAGTTGGCAATCTCTGTTTCCAAATCACAGGTTGGCAATCTCTGTTTCCGACACAGTTATGAAGCTCCTATAAAGTTTCAGGGAGCCAATGACTTCTGATTTATTCCATTTTTGGACGATGGACGTCATACTTGCTATTTGGACCATTCGTTTAACTGTTTTTTTAATTAAATCTTTCATAAATGAATGGACTGTGTGTTGAAAAGTAGCCGTATGGTTTTTGTAACTACAGGCCGCCGTAAATCGGTTCACCATGGCTTATTTAACGGGAGTTCACGCATACAGATTTGGCCGCACAGTGAAGCTCAAGTGACGCCAACTGTGTCTGGTCATTCCAAAGTGCATTCCACTGCCTACACGTAAATTAAGGATACCTCGAAGAATCTAGTCAGGTGCACTCACATTGTTCAAACTGGCTTCCGGCCAGCATAGACTATCATCAACCTTGAGAAACACCGTCTCCGACTAGACGATAGTCTTCTTTTTGTGCGGATAGGGAACTGTTCCCGTTGGGCGTGGTTGCCGCATAAAAGGTAAAAATATAAGTCATAAACAAATGAGGACAACACGTTTTTACTGTTTTTGTTCCTGCTCACGCCACTTTATCCAAATGATAGATGATCCAATGCGGGCCTGTCAGAACTGTTGCTTTAGTTCATTCAGTGGCCTGAAATTGATTGATTTCGCTCATATAAAGTGCTTTCCGATGGCACAAACACCATAAATCTCCATTCGATACCGGAGGCTTTTTAGTATATCATCGAACGAAATAAGAGCGACAGAATATCTAGGCAGGGTTTCTACTCTCTACGAGCGATAACTATCAAGTGTTAGGAAGTTAGTACTCCTCACCATCATCTTCGACAGCATAACAACACTAGTGCTTAGCTTCTGTACAACCATGATTTGTTTGAAAGCTTTAGTGTGAAGAAAAGAATAAAAGTGAACGAGGAAGAAACTTAGCGCTGGCTTACTAAAATCATTTTGAGGTGTCTACACTCATTCAGGCAGTCCGAATAGAAAATGACAACAAGAACATCACCGACATCGATTAAGAGCCAAAACTTGCAGCGTCTCTAAGTAGGCGCAGTAGGGCTCGCAGGGTATGGTCCCTATGATTAACCCCGACAGCGAGATGCTTGAGGATGTGGGAAACAGATGGTGCGCAGTTATTGGTTGCAAAATCATTGCAAGATGAACGAAGTCTTCAGTCCTAGGTGCTGGGCCTACAAGGAGAGAGTTAGTAATGGGATGGAGAGAGGGGAAGAAAAAGTATGTGAAAGAGAAAGAAGAGAGGCGTCAACAGTAGCCTGATTTCGCTTATCCACCCTGCTGTATGCAGCAAGTAAGGCGACCCGTCTGATGGCACCACGGGTCGGCCGATGTGGCATGAGAGTATTGTTGGTCATGAATGTCATGGTTGCACGAGAGCTGGGCAACTGCCAGGGTGCCCACCCCTAGACAGGAAGACGATTAGGGTCCTCAACCAAAGCCTTTGGCTCAAAAGCCTAACCGCAAGGCAGCGGTGCTTGGTGGGAAATGCAAATGCATTACCATTTCTACGAAACAAGTCGCCACATGTTCCAACCCCCAACCTGGAGGGCCAGGAGACTGTGTTCGTCAGACCTGTAACCAGTGACCAACCTGGTATGAGAGACTCTGTGAGTGTCGCGGGACACTCTCCAGTATAGCTCAATGGATCGCTGAGGTGCGCAAACCGTCACACCACGGCAAGGTTCAGTCTCTTCGTGACGGACAGTCTAAAATGGAGTCCTGAAAATGGTTTTGACCTGGAAAACGCTACTGCATCAAGCGGATGTTTCTGATCAAGTAATCGATTGACCAACATCTGCACCGAAGGTCAAATGGTGGAGGACTAATCTTCCCTTCGTCGATTGAAAAGTCGAAAACGTGCGTAGTTTTTTACCGAACTAAAGACGGTGTTTTATCACAGTGAACTCCGTAGCAATGCCGGTGAGCGGACAATTCATAGGTCACTCTCCTTCTTAGGTTCCCACACTCTTGTGATGCGGTCATTCGGTGCTTCACAAAACTTCGTCTAAGTCAGTCCATGTCTAAAGTATCAGATAATTATAATTCAGGGGAATGTCGTAATTTCACTCACCGGTAATATGTTTGCTCTCTTGGACTGCAACGGTTTTCGAGAGAAACCCGGTGAGGAGAATGCGTCTGAGAAGCGTAAAATCAGTAGCGTTTAGCGAGCAATCTAGGATTCACAGTGGACAGACACTTGCTCGTCTTATTTCGTCCAAGCGTATAAGTTACTGGATTCCCATGCAAGTGAAAAAACTTGCTAGGCTTGATTTGGTTTCCCGTTACGAAGAGACTGGACCTTGCCGTGGTGTGACGGTTTGCGCACCTCAGCGATCCATTGAGCTATACTGGAGAGTGTCCCGCGACACTCACAGAGTCTCTCATACCAGGTTGGTCACTGGTTACAGGTCTGACGAACACAGTCTCCTGGCCCTCCAGGTTGGGGGTTGGAACATGTGGCGACTTGTTTCGTAGAAATGGTAATGCATTTGCATTTCCCACCAAGCACCGCTGCCTTGCGGTTAGGCTTTTGAGCCAAAGGCTTTGGTTGAGGACCCTAATCGTCTTCCTGTCTAGGGGTGGGCACCCTGGCAGTTGCCCAGCTCTCGTGCAACCATGACATTCATGACCAACAATACTCTCATGCCACATCGGCCGACCCGTGGTGCCATCAGACGGGTCGCCTTACTTGCTGCATACAGCAGGGTGGATAAGCGAAATCAGGCTACTGTTGACGCCTCTCTTCTTTCCCTTTCACATGCTTTTTCTTCCCCTCTCTCCATCCCATTACTAACTCTCTCCTTGTAGGCCCAGCACCTAGGACTGAAGACTTCGTTCATCTTGCAATGATTTTGCAACCAATAACTGCGCACCATCTGTTTCCCACATCCTCAAGCATCTCGCTGTCGGGGTTAATCATAGGGACCATACCCTGCGAGCCCTACTGCGCCTACTTAGAGACGCTGCAAGTTTTGGCTCTTAATCGATGTCGGTGATGTTCTTGTTGTCATTTTCTATTCGGACTGCCTGAATGAGTGTAGACACCTCAAAATGATTTTAGTAAGCCAGCGCTAAGTTTCTTCCTCGTTCACTTTTATTCTTTTCTTCACACTAAAGCTTTCAAACAAATCATGGTTGTACAGAAGCTAAGCACTAGTGTTGTTATGCTGTCGAAGATGATGGTGAGGAGTACTAACTTCCTAACACTTGATAGTTATCGCTCGTAGAGAGTAGAAACCCTGCCTAGATATTCTGTCGCTCTTATTTCGTTCGATGATATACTAAAAAGCCTCCGGTATCGAATGGAGATTTATGGTGTTTGTGCCATCGGAAAGCACTTTATATGAGCGAAATCAATCAATTTCAGGCCACTGAATGAACTAGCCTGGTTGGAGACACTACAAGATATGGCTACCAACCGGTGTCAGTGGCTTTCTTGTTGTCAGTTTCTATCCAGATTGCCTGAGTGAATGTCTGGAGGTGTAGGCATCTCGGAATGATTTTGGTAGGCTAAAACTTAGTCCACCTTTATTCTTTTCTTTACAATAAGGCTTTCGAATAAATCATAGTTGTATGGCTGTGATGCATCAGTGTTGAACAGTGATGTCATGTCGTCGATGATGATGATGATGATGACTTGATTTTTCACCACCAGCACTTTTACCTGGATAGCATTGTGAGTGGACCTGCTGTCAGAACTCCTCAGTTGTGAGACCCACGTCCTCCACCCAACAGGCTTATATTTTTCATCGATACGATGAAGTTCCTGGCTTCGATCATTTAAAATAATCAACTACTGGCTTGTACTTTCCAGCTACTCTGTGGAAGAAAGCTCTGCGAATATACTCGACAGTTTCATTAAAAAAACTGTTTGTACACCGGTCAACATTTACTTCGAAGAGAATGGGGCGTGAAATATAGTGGAATAGTCAGTGTATGCTGGAATGATGCGTACTTATGGGGCATATCATCACCTACTATTCAAGGGTGCACTCCGAGTGTGCCTGTCCTTCGAGCGGAATCTACGTTCACGTATCCAGCTAACCGTTAAAACTGTGACCCGTCTTCACAAACGTATCTATTAGATTGAAGTTGAACAAATAAGTCCGGAATAGAAGAAGGCTCGGTCGATGCTGGAGGCAGTCCTTCGGGTCAATAGGCTTTTCAAATGGATCGCTTTTTCTCTGGAGGAGCTCCAACTTTAGTAAGCGTCGCCTCGGTCTAATAAATCTCCGCGCATCTGCATTAGTGCTCCTAAAGCAGCGGGCTGCGTAGGCAGTTCAAATCAAAGAGCTAAACAAGCTCGACGACAGTTAGCAAACGTCGTTTCGCCAAAGCTTTTGCGATTCCAGATTGGTCAGAATCCATTATTCTTTGAAAAGTTGCTCAAGGCCTATACATCTTCCAGCAGTAGGTTTTGCGCGAAATCCATGCTTAAAACAAGAACTAAATCTCATTAAAGTGACAAAAATCGTTCAAGTCTGACACCTTGTTGGTGTCTAACTGGCATACAGCCACGAAGCAGAGCTTAGATACTGTCGGATTGCCCAGGAGCAACAGAGATTCCACGGTTGAGTTGGAACCACAAACAGTCCTGTCAAAACGTTCGCGCATTTACCATGCTATCCCCTGGAACCAATAGCGCTTTGAACGAGCGCCCTGTTGGTGTTCTTCCTGGACTGCACTCAATTCCCCTAAACAGAAGTCTTTTTGCTATCCTCGCTGTTTTATGGTACGATGGAATATCCGCCTGTCCAGATCACAAGTTAGCTTGTCCGAACACCCCATTTTGCGCAGTCAGTGGATGGGGCCGTATTCTCGTTCCCCGGCCATTTTACCACGATCAAAGTCGATGGTGCGACTTCACACCATCAAAAATCATGACAAGCCGATTCGCTCTTGTCGTTGTATTTTCTCGACAGCCTCAGAGGCGGGCGAAAACGACAATATAGTTTTGAATTGAAATCATAAGAGACCTATTTCTGGATAAGCTTGAATAGGAACCGGGCAGATTGAAATGTAGTAGTTTGTAGACAGATGGGGGATGAGGTTTTCATATCAAAAATTCGAAGGTATGAAGCCCACTGACCTCTGTAGAGTTCACCGGTTATCTAGTCAACCGGACAGGTAACAGCTTGGCTAAAACTCGTTTACTCACACTTATGTGGAAATATTTTGGTTTCGTGAGTGACCCCATGTGCGACCGATAATTGATAGTCCGGGGGGGAATTCGCTAGCTTTAGGTGTCAGAAGAATGTGACTTCACCCAAAAACGGAGTGGTTTGAACTAATGGCTCCTCTTCGGGGGTACAGGGCAGACGACCGAACTGGAGCTTGCCCTTCTCATTGGAAATGTCCTTATCGAAACTACCCTCAGTCCACTTCGCCTTTGTGAATTCCATACGTGTTTTACTTGATTGAGGACTTTAATTTAAGAAAAAACAAACTGAAGGGGTGCGTTACCGATGCTGGTGGAGGGCGAAAGGCCTTCGCTGCGGAGTTATTTACTAGAAAATGCCAACTGACCAGTTACAGACCATTGGACACGGGAGCAAAACTCTCATTTGCATCCCATTTACAAAAACTGAACATCCATCTTCTTTTGAACGCGTCTTCTTGAGCTTTCCTGGATATTCATTGACTCCAATCACTCGTTACTCAAGTGCCACAAAGCGACTCCACAAATTTCGCAAAAGATCTCCCTTTTCAAGAGACGCAAACCGAATTTACAAGAACAAAACATACTACTCTTAGCTTCCCCATCATCAGTATCACCGTTACTTTGGTAATTTTAGGTACTTTGATCCGTTGACTAAACTACTTGATATTCTGTTTTATTTGCATTACAATTTTTGGTTCTTGTCGCTTGATTTTTTACCTGTAAACACTGATCGGTCACCTTTGTGTAGCTCCGTGGAAGACAGCCAGGCTGTAGTCCACGTAACCTACACAAAAAAGCTATTGCCTTTCACTGTCTTTTTCGATGATAATCGCTCACAATAAAATAGTTTGGTAAAGGCATTTTTATATCCCATCACCAGTGTAGCGATGGATACTACTGACGGGGCATGCGAGTAGTCTGTGGTTTTCTCGTAAATCCGCTTCCAGTCTATTGGAAAGTGAGATTTTTTACGAAATTAGTGGAATCGCCTTGTAGTATTCGTTTACATTTGAGTGATAGTCAGTGAGTATCCAGGAAAGTTCAGAAAGACGCGTCCAAGAAGAAGGCGCATACTCCGTTTTTTCTAAACAAGATGCATATGAGAGTTTTGCTTCCCTGTCCAATGGTCTGTAACCGTTCAGTTGGTGTTTTCCGATAAATAACTTCGTGGCAAAAGCGTTCTTCCTTCCTCTTCTGCGGTCCCATCAGACAGGCGTAATCCACGCACTCCCATCAATCTAATTCTCTAGGTGGACACCACAAATACCACTTGGTTACCAAGTAAATCAACAGATTGTCAGCTTTATCTATCGTTGGTTATATTTTCCACCTGATGTATTGCACAAAAACTACATTTGATTCAGTATTCGACATATGACAGTTTATTTTCCGAAAAAATAGAACTATTAATATCACAGTAAACTATTCGACACCCATGAAGAGAGATTCAGCTTTTTGAATCCCACCTGAAAAAAACCAACCAATTTTCAGTAAAGGGTTCAGTGTGCCCTCACATTAGATGCTTATATTTGGGAAACGTTCCAGGCGTTTGTGGTGACCATGAGGCTTGAAATCTGGACACTGGGCAACGCTGATACACAACAGATTTTCATCAGACGCCATAATCTTGAGTACAGTGGAGTTTGTTGGATCTCAAGCTACCTTCACTCCGTTTCTCGCATTGCTAAATTTGCCGGGCGAGCGTCAAATACTTTGTTTCGCGATGTTAAAAACCCAACACAAATCTTTTCATGAAGTAAACTACTCACAAGGTTGCTGAAAACCCTTCTCGAACATCGTGCCAACTGAAACATGAAGCGGCCTGTGTGCAGCTCATTCAGTTGTAGAATATCATAAACGAGAGATTCAGATGAGTCTCTCGTGAAAACCAAATTGATTTGCAAATGAGTGTATTTCTCGAGGAACGCACATCGTTTAGTATTGTGCCCCCGTTTTTGTCCACTGTCCACTGTAACCGGAGCACTCCAAATGAATCGAGTTCATAAACAAATGAACGCTAGTCACGCATGAGATCAATTTATTCAGTTTTGCACAGGAACAGGGCGCACATTCTGTTTATGTTTGTACCAGCTTCCTTCATGCTGACACACATTTTACTTGGGCGATACCACTCATGATACGGGGTCTCTTTTGACATTCAGGAGAACGTCTTTTTTCATGCTTGGAGTACACGTGTTGTAGAGAATCATAGGGTTTGATCTTTTCATGCTGTGATTGTGCGCCACGGGAAATTTGTGAGACGGACTGTCTTAAAGAGTGACAGTTTCGGTACAAATCTAGTCGTGACCAGACTAATTCATTAATTATGGTTCGAACCCGACCTCTGCCTCTCGACTTCTCCTGTCTAGGTTTGGGCAACCTGACAGTATCCCAGCCCTTGTGCTTCCTTCGAGTGGCATAGCAGCTAGGCACCGAAACGGCGCTACGTCTGAACGATTATTATTTTTTTATTATTTGTCTTCACCATAGTTCTGAGCAGCAACGGTTTGAATCAGCAACACGTTGACAGCACACCAGACAAGCTATTGGACTAGTGTGGAACATGTCGTGTTGATTCCGAGCGCCCATGCCAATTCCTTGAACGGTTCTGATATGTCTCCTGGCAGTTCGAAAGAGTGTAAACCTCAGAACTACAGAATGGATACTGATAAGACCATTCGGTAAAAGGAATATGCCATATTTTAGCATTATGTTTAAACCAGAGATTTGTGTTCTTCCAGTCCGAATTGCAACCTATGAAGACATTGTCCGAAAAAAATAAATTAATTTATTTCAGAAAAATACACTAGAAAACTTACGCTTCTTCTGAGACGTTACAGAAATTTCCATCAGGATTATTAAACAAGATTTTAAACCACAGGGGCGTCACGAGAAACCAACCGTGGGTTGCGTGTTGTGTGATTCATGGCACTATTGAATGCCGAAGCTATATAACCCTCCCACCTCACTAACTTCTGAAAACGCATTTCCTAGGCCATGGCTTTCAAATAACGTCGTAAAAACGGTTTTCGTCGGATATAGCGCTTTTCTGAAAAGACTAGAGGAGTTTTGCGAAGATCATTGCACAAAATACCAACTTTAGCGCACAGGAAAATTTTTGGCTCTGTCCGGTTCACTACTTACGGATGTAAAATTTAGTCACTTCTATTCCTACGGCGACCAGAAACAGCCTTCGTGGAATGAAAGTAGAAAGAATCTAACAAAATTCTTCAGATGTGTAACACCTTTGCTCGAAGATGTCCATTCTGCGTAACTAATCATCATCATCAACATCGTCATCTTCATCATCATCATCTTCATCATCATCATCTTCCTCATCATCATCATTATCGTCATCATCATCAAAATCTTCATCATCATGACCATCTTTATCATCATCATCATCATCAATTTCAGCATCATCATCTTCGTCATCATCATTGTCATCATCATCATCATCCTCATAAGCATCATCTTGATCTTCATCGTCATCATCATTTTCGTCTCCATCATCATCATCATCATCTTCATCATCATCATCTTCCTCATCATCATCATTATCGTCATCATCATCAAAATCTTCATCATCATGACCATCTTTATCATCATCATCATCATNCATCAACATCATCATCCTCAACAGCATCATCATCATCACCATCACCTTCATCATCATCACCATCATCATCATCATCATCACTCTCAGCTTTAAGAACCGCGTACTTGTTGTACACTGATTTTAGCTGCCACAGATGATTTTGGCGGGAGCTGTGGTAGGTAGCTGCGCGATTACTGCACAGCATTTTGTGACAACGAGTCTGAGTTACATGAATGCATTACTTCGTCTGGTCCGAAAAGCCAATCATCAAAACTCTGGGTTTGCCGTGTCCGATACCGTTTTCCGTAGTCAAACAAAATCTATCCATGTTCCTCTGGATTGAAAAAACACCCAGAATGTACGTAGTGGGTATTCAGTAGTTTCAATACGGTGGGACATTTTCAATCTGTTCCTCTGGATTGAAAAAACACCCAGAATGTACGTAGTGGGTATTCAGTAGTTTCAGTACGGTGGAACATTTTCAATCTAGTCAGAAATCTGCTCTTCAAACCCGAACCTGTGATTCGTAAGCGGTAATTCAAAAAGGTTTATCGTTAGCCTGGAACGGGAGCGTGATCCTGTTCACTATTCATAGTGAGGCTTCAACTTATCCCTCAAGTAGGAGTGGATCTCTCACTGGTAAACAGAAACATCCCGGTGAAAAACACGAAATACGAAGAAAAAAGTAGAAAAAGGAGTGTAATCACACGATAACCAAATGGAATGTTTTCCACAAAGGGGAGAAAATGAGAAGTCAGCGGTTCCTTTCCGCGAGTATGATTGGTCGCTCTGATTCCTTGACCCGTGTATGTAACCTACTGGACCGAGTCTACGAAACTTTGTGAAACAAAGTCAAGAACCACCCGAAATGGAACGCTGTCATGTGCGCTGCTCATTTTGAAACGGCCGCCTTCCCGGGAAGCATCATAACATAACACGCCCGTCAATGTATGACATGATGTTCATCGTTCCAGGTATTCTCCAGGTGCAAGCTGAGAACATGGGATGGTAGTTTATGCAAGGGACCAAGTGGAAGTTGGTTGAAAAGTGCAGACAACACTGCTCTAGATCAAAGAAACTTGGTACAATGCTGAGTAACTGAGTCCGTCAATTTGGGTCTTTGTCAGGAAGGTTAGATTCTTGAAAGTAACCATAGAACGCCGGAAACCTACTGAGACCCTAAACTCCACCAAAATCTCAGTAGGGAAGCCGGCAAGCATCCAGGCCAGTCACTCATTCAATCAATTCAGCAAAAGCTGATGAGTGTTCAGACACGCCACAAAAGTGAGGCCTAATATGATCAGTGTTCAGGCATTTCACAGAAACACCATCGGTGTTGATGGGTGTTCACCAAACGCCTACAAGACAGCCTGGATCAATATAAGAAAGTCTCCTTCAAATAGCGCTGGGCCGTTGTAACCTTTGCACTCGGTCGCGCTCGACTGTCCGTTCCTTATCAGTGATTCTTCTTCCGTCACGACTCAGTGGAGCGGGAACAGCATTGAGATATAACGGTCTGCCAGGTTATACTCACCATTACCGGTAGCGCCCATGATGTGTGGCACGTGATGAGCTGGGTAGCGAGAGAAAGTGATCATCTTGCTACATCTTCACGGTTTCTTAGCGTGATAAATTTACGCGCTATCAACCACCAACCTCCAGAAGCCATCTTTTTACAACAGTACAGGACATTTTGATGCGTGTGAGCAAGTAAAAAGCTGATCAAGACCGTCAAACACTTGAATGAGTCATTGTGTGGAGAACACGATGACTAAATCCCAAAAGAGACATTGTCAGCACATCCTTTGAAAAATCGCACGCTGCATCATTGTACCACAGATGCAGACGGTTTGATTCCACTACCCGAAGACTCCATACCATGGGAGTTCGCTGTGATGTAATTTTTGCCGCGTAACTTGCTGAAATGCTGTCATCAGCCATTACCTTGGTCCACATTACCGTGTGGAAGGGAGATTACTTGAAGAGTGACACAAGGGTTGAGCAACACTACATAAGTAGGGTGGTTAAATTCGAATATCTACAAGTGACGCACTACTGATGATGGTGACAACTTTGTCCATGGTGTCGATCCGGAAGGAACTCTAGTCGTTTGGATAATACTGAGGAAAACTTGTCGGAATTGGCCTCTTCCACTGATTAAAGTACCGCCCCCAGATAATTCAAACAGCCATGAACCTCTTCCATGAAGCTATCGGCTAGTGTGGCCATTATCGGTATTTTCTAATGAATCAGTTTGTTTCATAAGTAATAGAGCACGATGTCAGCTCTGCCATATTTGCATCTGACAAAAGACGATGCTGGTTGTGAACGATCGAGCAACCTATGCATTGATATTGAAGGTAACCGGATTCATCTGACTCCTAGCCACCTAAAACATTTGTACACGTTCACCCACCCTTAACGGTCCACTATCATAGTTGGTCGACCATCTGGAACTTTAGTCCACGCCGGATTATACTGGTTTCAGTGGACTTCCAAGAAAGCTGGTTTGACCACAACAGGTATCAAACGATGGTCCTGATAGCCTATTGAGGTCATCATCTCTGAATATTGGTTTTGTAGCAATATCAATGTTTGAAGCTGAGATCAGTCGAACACCTTCAAGGGTTTTAGCGCCAGGGAAAGGCTTTCTCTGGTGTGACGGAGCCTGGATGTTATGCTCTCTCATAAACATAATACCTCCGGTCCTCAACAACCTAGGCATCCAGTAGTTCGGTGCCAATCTATCCAAGTGGGTTAGACCGGTTCGTCAACAAAACACTGCCAGCAAAATTTTGATATCTCATTAGCTTTCTCCAGGTTAAAACGTGAAACCCAGTCACAAATAGACGACATCATAATGGAGATTGCGTCCTTTGAGCGAAGCTGCTGGAAAGCCAAGAAACACAGTACGGGTGGTCCATCCTTGTTAGAAGTAATTGGCAGCGCTCGTCTCACGAAAGTCTCGGGCGTCGACTGGATTCACTTACAGAATGAAATCTCCAATGACATTCCCAAATCCCGTCACACCACCGACAAATGGTATCGTAGCAACCCTCAATAACCCGAGTCTCATTAACGGTGACTTCTGAGCCTGTAAAGCAAATGCTAAAACACAACGCTTTGGGGAAAATTCATTTCGTGGGAAATGAGAAAAAACTCATTCATCCACGTGATCACAGTTGCCAACATTGATTCTTGTGGGACTTCATGAAGAAGTACCAAGACTGTTCAGAGAAGTGAGCGGCTGCCTAGCGGTACTGTCGGCAAGCCCCACACGGTGGGTGTGAGAACCAGTCAGCTCACAACGTCCAGTGGCCACAAATCAATCAATAACTAAGCACTGCTTGTTTATGCACAAACATGTGACATCACATCGCTTAGTGTGTATGACTGTCTTAGTTGCAGACCACCTTGATTCCGGTAAAGCACTCCCCGTTTTCAGGACTTTTGAAGCACTCTATTAAATCTTCTCAAGGGCTAGCGATCAGAGAGGAGGTCAGCTGTCCCAAGACGGATTGCGTTACAACGATTTCCATGCCTCCTTGATAGAGGCGCCTCTCCCTGTGAAAGGTCTTCGAGGCGGAGTACTTCGCGAAAATTTAGCCATGCAAAGTGTAACCCATCGCCTTCGGAATACTTGAACAAAAGTGACATTATGGCTAGATAAGTGCTGTCAAACGGCGCGCTTAAAGTACGGAAGGACATGGTTGAATAGGAAAACAGGATTTGAGAGTGCCTTCTTGTATGGTGGACGGGATATAACAACCTCTACGAAGGGCAGCATTGTATGCACTTTAACACAACCACTGTTCACGTCGTACATATAGAACAAGTGGGTCTGAAACGGTGTAGTTTGTGTTCACTACTTGATTCGTCATAAAAACTTCCCCCTTTCCCCATGACCGACAGAAAGGGTGAACAAATTCTCCAGTGAAACTGCTCAAATTACTTCGCCCTGGTCGTTGACTCGTTCCCCAAGCCCAGCAATTTGATTCCAAGCGTTTCATCACCAATCGAGGTGACATCATCTGTGCGTCGTTAGAAAGCGTAGCGGAATGTAACGTCTGGTCGTCGGACACAACTAACTAGGAGTAAGCAAGACTCTGTAGAATACTTCGCCCTTATTCCCCCCTCGTCAGGTTTCCGTTGTCTCCAAACTCATGTCAAACTTGTCAACTTTAGACCAGACTGTACCCAATTTGAATTGGTTTCGCCAGCCTGATCAGTAGCCCTCTTTTGAGACGAGGTCTCAAATACCGTACTGGTGTTCCTGAAGTAGGTCAAACCATGACAAATATTATAAACAGGGAATCGCGTCTATTTTTCAGTCAAACCAAAGATTGTGAACGAGTGTACTCCGGAAAAGACGAAATGAATTTCAATCTTTCCAGATGATGAAATCTGCCTCAAGCGGTGGCCTACTATTTTTCAACATGTGCGCGCGAACACGTATCGTCTTTGTATTTGCTTGGTAATCTTTCTTTTGCAAAAGGACGGCTATGTAGTCAACAGAGTGCTGCACACGTCAGAGGAGAAGAGCAAACTGGCGCGACTATTCTAGCCGACTGAAGTTGACATCGGCGGTAACAGCTTGATACAACAATGATAATTTATTACATTTCGTCTAATCAAACAAAATTTGGGAACAAGTTGGGAAAATTAATTTTCCACACACCTATCCGGTTGGTTGAAGAGAATACGGTGGTTTGTCAGGAATGAAACTCACCTATTCATTGATCTTGACTAGCTGGGAGAATGAGTCAGTGGGCGAAAATGTCCATTGGAGATTGTTTTAACTAACTGCCGCTTCCGCTCCAGTAGCTTTGGGCCGAAAAAAAAGACTCATCAGTATTGAATATAGCAGCTTTATCGTTCAGCTGTAGCACCCTTTCGGTACCAGCTGCCATGCCATCCGAAGGTTGCACGAGGGCTGGGATACTGCCAGGTTGCCCAAGCCTAGACAGGGGAAGTCGAGAAGCGGGAGTCGGATTCGAACCACGGACCTTCCGCTCTAACCACTTGGGCCATCTTGCCCCACAGCGGCTTTATGACTATCAAGGTACTGCCAAGGGGCATCCAGGTATTTGGGATGCACGTTTGGCAATGATTAACTATGTCCGATCAGCATTGGTTGAATATCCATCACCGTTGGGCGTGCTTCTATAAAATGTTTGAACACCACACTTGTTGCTTGTTTCTGAGTTGATTGATTGCTCGAGCGTTCCATCGGCAGCTGGATTTCTTGGCCTGGAGGCTAGGATGTTCGACTTCGGTGGGAATTGAGGACCTAAGGAGTCTGGTCGTCCAGATATAGATTGCCAAAAGGCCAAGAAACACTGTGCCGCTGATCTATAGGTATCTGGAACCAGGGTGCAGGGTGCCTTTCACAGGACAACACGGCGTCTGGAGCCAGTCACCTGCCATCTAGTAGCTTAAAACTATCTCCTGCCAGAAGGGAACTCGCGATTGCAAAGTTCCCGACTGGGTTCACTAGTGTAGCATAAAATATCCTGATACAAAGACAATCTTTACTAGTAAAAATCAACAACGATCAGCTAGTGATAATGGTTTTTCTCTGGTTTCAAGAGAGTTGAAGGTTGCAGTGCTCAGGTTTTGTTACACTTCACTCAAATTTGTTTTAAAGTGTTATTTAGTTCTCAACAAAACCGAACACTTGGTTCGATTGGGAGTAAAATACCTTACCGTATGACGTGCGTTGCAAGCTGATGATCACGTTTAAACAAGTTTCCAGGGCCGGGTGATTTTAAGAGATCCCTCTCAGGATTTAATTGGTAATTCCTGAGTTTGTTGGATACGGCCGATGATAAATATTCAAGATTTTTAAGTAAAAATTAAGGTTGATGGATACTAGGAGAATAAACCTGCCTGTCACCGATTATCGCCAACTTTATGGGACAGTCTGCTTTTTTCAGATGCAGACAAACGGAACAGACAAGTGCTGCCTCGGGACTTCACTCCCATTCATGAACAATGCAGGTATGAGTCCATCCGGAACAGGAACTCGATGACGCTTGAGAGAAGACAAACAGCCATAAGCCTCTGAGAACTGTCCATCGTTCTGCTGCAATCGTAAGACCAAAATCGGTGACAGCGGGTGGACACAAAAAGTGCTGTTCAAACTGCTTAACTCATTGGTCGAGGCGTCCATCTTTACTGATAGGGGGTCGGAACAATTCGATCTTTGAGTGCTTCGCTCACAGACGGTTTCCAGGGACCGATTGCACGGATCAACTGTCAAAATCTTCGGATATTCCTGGACTTCTGGATCTCTTTCATTTTTCTCACCAGGTTTCACCGTCGGCTTACATGTTCACTTTCCCTTGAAGTCTGGTAGTTCATTGTGCGGAATTATTTTCAAGACATTCTGCAAGTTTCAAGCAGTGCCACTGTTTTGCCTTGCCACAGGCAAAACTCCCACCAATATGCAAAGATGTGACGATCTCATCCCAGTACGAATTGGTACCGACGGTGTAGCACGTGGAAGAGTCCAGAAAACTATTCTGATATATTCATCCTACTTTCGTATCTGCAAGTCTCTCAGCTGCGAAGGCAATCACCCACACCTCACGTGGCTCTTGAAAACGAGGGATGGAGCGGCTCCGGACGGGCGCCTGGTCGGAGTCGACGTATGTGTTCCAACACGAGTGGCAGCCTATCATTGATTTGCGCCATCGGCAGCTTATAGCGATGTGAGTAACTTAGTTTCGTTCTTGGAACACTTTCGGAGGACATGACGCGGCCAGATTATTTCGTTTCGGAAGCTAGCTCTGGATTAAAACAGCCTGCGGTCAACACAAGCTGAAGCCATCGTTTCCTATTGTCCAAACCTAACGAGTCCAATTCATGTCGACCACCTAACGCTAAGCCAGCCCACTTGTGTATTCAGACTTCTTGCAAACACAACGATATCTGAGCTTCCACCGCGCTGAAATCTTTGATGGTGTCATGGGTACATTCGGATTGGGAGTGAGCGGACACGACAAACAGACAACGATCAACTCTCTGCTTGTGGAACTTCTTCACGGATGTTTTCACATAAAGTGTACGGAGGCGATTATCAACGGGTATCCAGTCTAACAAGAATCCTTCCACCGGGTCGCTTGGGACATTACCAACTCTTGCACATCCTCTCGCACCAGCCTCTGGATCACCAGAGGCGCGCGGCCTGAAGCGAGTGGAGAGCGATGGCACGATCAGCCCAACAAATGTGTTTACATCTTGGATGATCGTTTCTGATACACAGCACACCTCAAAACCAACCGATTCCAGTGTGAGAACGAATGCAGCCTGCTTCAGAGTGCGGTACTTGAAGGTAGTCAGACAGACTAGGTGTCGATTGTTGAAGATTGATTCCGAGATGCCTGAGGATATCGGCACGAGATGACGAGCAGTTGTTGCGGACAAGATCGATGCAGGACTTCACGGGGTTGTCAGTCTTAACGGACCAGACTACAATGATGGGGAACACAGTCACGTGAACGAGAACGAAAGAAGGCATCAGCAGTAGCCAGTTCTCACTTGACCGGCCTGCTGTATGCTGCAATTAAGACACCACAAGACGACCGATGTAGCATGACAGTATCGTTAGTTGTAGGAATCATGGGTAGTTCAGGGCGCCAAGACCCAGATAGTAGGATGGGTGGGTTACTTAATCAAAGTCAAACGGCAAGGCAGTGGGAAAATACAAGTGTATAACCATTTTAAGAGAAAACGTCGCTAGGCATGCTCCAACTCCGAACCTAGAGGTCAAATAGTTTATGTTAGTCAGACTTCTATCCATTGACCTGTCTTTTGAGGACAACTTTGTTTCACTTATGTTCCAGGGAACAATCACATTGTCTCAGCTTCTCACAAGACACATCCCCAGACTCTATAAAAACCGGAGGCTCTCTCGCAAAAATCCCATCAATTGAATTGAACATGGATCCTGAACTACTTGCTAGAGTCTGCCAAGAAAAGTGATGCAGCTGGTCGCCCACAAATTCACTGGTTTGATAGAACCTTAAACACTTAGTTTTGAAAACGGCTCAAAATGAGCATAATGCAGTGTGCCTTGTTACATATTCAACTGGGCTGGATTGGTCGCACAAGGTGAAAAGCCTGTGATCGAGTCCTCAAGCAAACGACTCATGGTCACGTGAAAATAGGAGGACAAACTCAGTGATGGTTGGATTCAAGGAACTCTCAATTCAGTCTCCGATCTTGAGAAAACCGAACATGTCACGGACCAGTCTGTCCAACTACCGTCTACACAAACTTCAAGGGTTTTGGTACACAGTTCATCTTAGAGCTGAACGCATACGCACTTGTCAGAATGGTTGAACAATTTTGAGCACAGCAGTGCCCAAAGTCAGACGTACTTTGGTCGGAATCAAAGTGGTCTTTATAGTGTCATTAGTCCATACTGGAGTCTTGGATGCAAGAAGATGTGAACCAATCTTCTAAATTGAAGATGCTCAATTTGATGTTAGATACACAATTTTACTCAATATTCATCGCCACACCAAACTTCTGCTCATCTACGTGATATGAGCATATATGATATAAGTAGTATCAGCCATAATTCAAAATTGGCCAAGAGCCCCTACCAGGTTTGCACACAACCAAGCGCGTCAGGTCGCCATTTTCCCCTGCAGGAACGTTAAACTAATCTACAAACTGCACTCACGTGACTTCGTGAATTTTAGATCTTGGGGACTTGATAGAATTCACTTACTCAACTTCTTATTGAACAACGTGAATCGCACCGCCCAGCTTGAGATTAAAGGTGCCTTACGGCTAGCACGAAAGCACATGGCTCCAACCGTGTGATTAAACGAATATCGGAATACGTCTGCCGCAGTGGTCCTAATGAAAGAAGGCAAACATTTTGTTGAAACAGAGCTACTTTACCTCCCACCATCTTTGTCTAGCTTCTGTTGTGGAGCATAGTTTTCTTAATGCCTTCGCGGGTTGGAACGATGGATACTACTGATGAAGCATGCAAGTAGTCTATGGTTGCTGTCCAAGCTCCCCCCCAGGTCTGGCGCGGAGGCGAAGTGGAACTGCCTTACAGTGTTCCTCTACTGTTGTGTAAAAATCAATGGATCTGTGCGCAAACCGCTTATGGTTTGTCCGGGATGTGCGGATGTCCCTTGAATCAACCACTGCTCATCGTTTGGCAGACAGAAAATCATATATGAGTATACATATAATTGCATACATCTGTGTTACTAATATTCATCCGTTGGTCACAACTAAACTATCATTTTTGATTGCGGTAATCATTTGCTCGGAATGAGGTGAACACAATCTTCAAAATGACCGGACAGGATTTGCCCGAAAAAAAACGGAAGGGGAAAGAATGTATGTTAACACAGCCCGAAACGCAGTACAGGACAAAGCTACCGAGATGTGATTTAGCATCCCGTTAAACGATTTCCCTTGTATTTCGTCTTTTGTGTTGAATAGGTGACCATCTTGATAGAACGACTTGCATACTTGAACTGGAGACGGTGTTTTTTACTATTACTTCCTGGTACGCGGCGCGTATTTTGTTCCCCGACGCATTTTCACGACCTTGTTTAGTTCAGAATTTACATGCATTAGCGAATGGTTTTACTGCCTATAAGTGGATATCATTAGTTATTAACTGCGAATACTTTTGGGCAACAAAAAACTTGGTGCGCGAATTCAAAAGAATTTTCAAAAAAGGTTTGTAAGAACCGTAATTAATGAACCTTTTGGTGCGGCCTGTCCGGCAATCCCTTTGTTCGAAATAACCAGGGCGTTTGTGTCAAGTATGTATTCAGTTCCTTATTTTGTGTTTTTGAGAGAAGGCCACGTATTAGTTCAAATAAATTTTGTAAATGGGCCTCGTCTGGAAGTTAAAATGAACTGCTGGTGAATTTATTAAGGCACTATAACTTTCATAGAGGGGAACACTAAGCAAAAGTAGTTGGGCGGTTGGAATAGTTGGGGGAATATTACACAACTAGAATAGGGTTCTTGCTACGAGCTGTTGAGAATGGCCTCGTTGTCCGTACAGTCCACGAAAACAACTTGGGCATATGGGAATTTGTACTGTTCCGAAAACTTTTCCCATCCCTGGAAACCGTGAGTGATAGTGTGCATGCCGATATGCAAATTCGGTTGAAGGTACCGGTGCGTGGTCTACTGAAATGGAAGGCTTTTAACCCGGCCAAGAAGGTTCCACCAAACGGTAATGACACAGCGAGTTGCAGTCCCATTTTTTCTGTCCTAACAGCAGCAACCTGTTCATTTTGTTCAAAGCATTTTTCAGGTAAAGCTTGAAGATATTTGTGTGTAACTTGTGATAACCTAGAGTGCAATTTTCTGATCGAACGTTTGAATACAGGGCAAGTGGATTGTTGTGAATCACCGTTTTCCTAATGCCTTCTTAATACCGTGAACCTGAGCCTGGATAGCTGCTTGATAGCCTGATGCGTTTAGCGAAACCAGAAAAGTTAATGAACGTGCAAATCAGCTGATTTATTGATCACTGATGCGTACAGGCGTGTCACGTGCAGCCAAAAACGGGCCGCTTATACAGCTCACGTGGAAAGTTCTAGGTTGGCTAAAAAGTGATGCTGAAAATACAACTCATCTATCAAGGGCGAGTTAGGAACAACCAATTGAATCTGTCTCAACGAAAACGGTTATTCCATTGGCAGTTATGTAGTCCCGTTATGTTTGGAGCTGGTTATCCTATCAGTGATGAACTCTAGTAGACCTGTATTCACCAGTTAATCAAAATGGCTCATTAACGAATTGAATCCACTTGTATTTGGTGTTAATGCGGTGAGCCGTTCAAGGCGAACTCAACTGGATGTACTCTGCCGCTAAAGTACAACTGGGAGTTCAATTAGAATATAATGTCGGCCAAAACTCGGAACAACACTTGTCTGGGAAGGGTGTAACTGCGTGCGACGCATTAATCTCAGACTTATTGTTCTTTGCCAGAAGCTAGCCACCTTGCCTAAACCTTGGGCTTTGTAGACCGTCGTGTTAAATAAATTCCACAAAAGTGTATCGAGTGTTCCCTGTGGATGAACTCTTACAAGGTATAATCAATAACTACCTTGTTGAGGCTTGAATTTGGAACAGTTGAGTACCTTTCACCCTTTTTGTTAACATTCATTTAAGTGTTACTTTTAGTTATTCAGTTCAGTAACAAAAACTTTTCAGCCGTCATGTCCTTTCGATGTGATCTTAAATACGGTATTTAGTAGACAATGTATAACAAGAAACATAAGGAGGCTAGAGAGCTGCATGCTATTGGACTTTATCAAGTAATCAGATTGTCACGCTAGAACGCTCAATATCTTGTCTTTGTATTGGTTGGAAATCCGCGTAGTCATGCCCCAAAAAGAACATGGAAGGAGAGTAGGTATTCTGGTGGCCTCTCAGACCTAAACAACAGGACCTTTTCCGCCAAATGTTGATATTTTGGTGTTTCTGTTCTTGGCTTGAAGACAATCTCTCCGATGTCAGAAGTTTTGGTTGACTAGCGAGCGAGGAACTGAAGAAATACGACAAAACGTTGGCGGATTAACGAAACGGCGAAATTCCGAGTCGATTGCTTCCTTTCTTTGATGTGGATTTACCAGAATAACTGCTACGGGACAGAATGATGTGGGCTGCTCAAAATAAAGCGGCTTGGGTTTTTTTCTCACTCAGAGTTTGCTGATCTGCGTAACTCAAAGTTGCACAAAGACTGTCGGTGCTTCGGCCAGTAGCGAAACCGGCTGCCTCCTCACTTAGCTCTTATCGCAGCTGCATCTATCTATTGTGGACCAGGTTATATGAACATATTGATCAGCAATTAAATTTTGGGGTTATCGGTTATTTGTCTGAAGCTATGTTGTATGAACACTGAATCACCCCAAAAAGTTTATTTAAATTAGCCTTCAATTCGATACTACTATTCTATACAAGTAGCGAAAAAAACATATACAAGTTTTGTATCTCAATATTCGTTTTCTACCTCAAATTTGCTCCATTATCATCACTAGCTAGTGTATACAGTCACGACAAATAGAAAAAACGTCAAACGACTTTCAGAATGCATTTTTGAAGGAAAGTGTATCTCCATCGTCGGTTTATGGCGGAATGATCGTCCACATTACCTTGTTCCACCGGTTGTTTTCTCAAACCAGAAAATTTAGGATATGGGCACAGAAAGCTTGCTGAAGCAAGGTGAGTGGAGTGATTAATGAGGTACGGCGCTTTGGATATTCACTTAGTGTAAAATCACAGCTAAAAATCTGTGGGTCAGTTAGGACTGGGGTAGTTTCGTAATTTCTTTCAAATGACCATACTCACTCAAGTCTAGTGTAAATTTTCATAGAGGAAACTATTCACAAGGTTGCTGAAAACTGTTCGACAGCCCACAACCGGTTTCGCCCTCCTTGGGGCTCATCAGGTAGGCGTAGTCTCCGAGTTTCCGTCAGAAATATAGAATTTTGTTTCCTGAATAAGAACAGCATTCTCCGACACAAATTGATCAAAAAAACTTCGCTGAAGAAAATTCAGGCAGACAGTGTTACACTTGGTACCAGTTAGAACTCTTGAGTGGATGAATCTGTACTCTGGTTGTTAGTCTGTTCACCCAGTTCGGTAGTTGGAGTGCGAACGTTTCATCACAGACCGAAGTGACATCGTCAGCGCGCGGTTGAGTGACGTTTACAAGCTCTACCCATGCCAGGAAGGCCAAAGGGGAGCAGTCAGATCAAGAGCAGTGAGACCCCGTGCTACGAGGCGGTCTGGGGGAAAGTCGTACTCTCCCCTGCGACAGGAGTGTGAAGGCAGTAAGGCGACCAGCATGTCCATATTTATTGAAGCAGCGATGCTGCCTTCTCCCGAGGAAGGACGGTTTAGAAAAGGTCGGCCCCAAAAACTGCACACTTCGATCGCCCAATGGTTGACCGTGACCGCCGGTGCATTATCCAATACGGTCGAAATATCTTCAAAGCCAAAGAGGCACCTGCTGTGCGCAGCCGCATCAGGAATGAGACAGTAATGCCTTATTCCCTGCGCCCTTGGGTTAGGCCAACCGCCTGCAGCCGAGCAGGTCAGACTGTTGAGTCATCGGCTCCGGGCAGGGTCCCCGAACAAAACCCTACGTCCT
>NW_008752012.1:223729-251077 GCF_000715545.1 Opisthorchis viverrini | reverse complement strand
GCTGACTGACAATGATGACGATGATGATGAAGTGCTAGCTAATCACATCGCTGATCAGCCTCTGGTGACCGAACGGTAAAATCTTCAAGCCACTAGCTGGAGAGTGGCGGGTTCCCAACTCTCGTGTGCTACGTGAGCGGTATGACGTTTCCTAGGAAGCAGGTACTTCCCGGCCTTTCAGCTTGCGGACTTCACTAAGGGGCGATATCTCCATCAAAAGCTTACAAGTCTCGTCGTACTGCCAAAAAAAGAACAGTCACATTTTCTAGACACTGACATTCAACACACGATGACTCTTTTCTCAGAATCAGTGTAATTTTGGAAATGACGCTTGGATGTAACCTAAAACTACACAACGTGTGAACTTATGCGATTTTTCGCCGTTGCTCTTAATCCCGCTGAGTGATTTCTGCATGCACAAAGGGCATAGTTGATAATTTATCGGTACACAAACGTGGAAATTTTAGGAACTAGGCAAAAGGATTTTGTGTAGGAATCGAATGAATGAAGCATCCCGCTGTTCAAGCCATTTTGGGTGTGTTCTACAGCTATTGGAAGTGAGGTAGCCCCGTTTTCTTCATCCTCACGAGAGATTGCTAAACTTTTTTTCCATAATGTGCAGACACTGAGAAGTTGAAACGAAACGTGATGAGATACGCGTGAACCAATTCTCAAAGCTAAGATATTGACCCAAACAAAACGATCTGGTTCGTCGGACAAAACGTCTAAACTTTGAATTCTACAATCTAAGCTAAAAACGATTCTTTCAAACGTATATCGGGAAGTTTGAAAATACTAACAAAGAGTCTATACAATTACTGTGAACTTTGACAGGCATTCATCTTTCAGCCGAGTGAAAGTTGGGAGTAAACGGATCTCATCTCTGCCAAAGAAAACGGACTACAAAGAAAAACTGTTGTGGACCACAGTCCCGTGAATCGCGGTCCGGATAGCCACTTGATCGCCTGGTGCGCTTGGCCAAACCAGAAAAGTCAACGAACGTGTGGATCAGCTGATCTATTGATCACTGGCGCGTACAAACGGTCAAAATCAATACCAAGAATACAACTCATCTGTCAAGGGCGAGTGAACAACAACCAATGAAATCTGTCTCTCAACGAAAAACGGCTACTTCATTGGCAGTTATGTAGTCCCGTTACGTTCGGAGCTGGTTCTCCTAATAAAAATATATGAAACTATTTGTAAGGATCACCCATCACTACCTGGCGGAGTAGCGGCTCATTGCTTGTTGCTTCTGCGGGTTCCATGCTGGTCCGTCACACTCTTCGGCTGCAAAATGTATATAGGTGACCCGTAGACATCAATTCAGACTGAAGGTGTCCTCTGATTGGCACCCCTAACTTGGCAGTGAGTGGTTCTGAGCGCAATTCAAGCCAGCAAGGATAAAAGTACCGCAAATCGATTCTCCAGGTGTACCAGGGGTGCTAAGATGATCTACGTTGATGGGATCGCCAACCACTCGGTTATTCAGCCCTCGCCGATTCATTCATTACACATTGGTGAGCTTCACATGTGATTCACACCCGGGTGAAGTTCAGAATGAGTACAGTCGTTCAAATGAGTGACATTAACTGATTCCTTGCTTGTGTCGGGTTTATGCTAGTTTATACTGAGAGAGTTTATGTCTCAGTTAAGTTTACGAAACACGCAGTAGGTGCCGAAAAATGCATTCCACCACACGGCGATGAACTTTACACGAACGAGGCTACAAACCATAGATATACCTTGGGATCGGCTAACATTGTAAAAAAAACGGCACGTAGATAGTGTTCACTCATATATGCATTCTGGCTATAAAAATATTGTTGCATTACACCCAAATGTTAGGTGGTTTCACAGATTATTTGCGGTCGACGAAACGCTTCAGTTGTGATTTTAGTCATGCCTCAGTGTTGCCATGAGCCTGCGGGCCTCCCTAGCTGAAACTCATATCCTCATGGTCAGGTCTTGAAAGAAATACCAATAACTTGGATCAGCGAGTCCCCGACTTAAGGGAAATTGCACTTGAGACTGTATTTAATATGAGAAAAGGTGACTCTATAAGAAAACAAGCACCAGTATCTCTATTGCAACAGAAATGCTATCTTTCGTGAAGTGCGATGTGCTCGGAAATGTCTATCCTAACACCGCATGCTTCGCAGCCCTGTGGTTGACCGTGTAAATTACGTATGATTAGTCTTTTGCTACTCAAAAAGGTACCTACCGTGAGCGGTAGAGTTAGTTTCTGACTTCAGTGACTTATTTGCGAACCCTCTGGTTGTGTCACTTCCACGGTGCCTTGCAGGTCAGGCCTTGGGTTTGACGACGTCTGCACTCCAAGTCCACGAATATGAGGCGGACTACCGATAAGAAAAGGAGGATATGGCCTCTAGAAGCTGGAACCTAGATGTAGCGGGATAGATCGCGTTGCCCGCCAAGGAACCACTAATAAAAGCCAAGAGATATTGCCTCTGTCTACACGCCCTACCAGCGGGGAAAAACCCAAAAAAGCCGTCATGTATACGAAATCGGGTCAGTGGATGCGAACCAACTTGAACAAAGAATGGTAAGTGCACTAAACTGCATCAACTTGGAGATGCTCGCCACTTGATTTCGACCGTCGCATTCATCTCTGGACTTGCCCTATGCTGTTGCGTTCAGCGGGGGGAAATAATACAGTTTCGGGTCAAGCGCTGCGTTTGATTTTCTGCATTTTCGAGTGGTTAATTTTTGGTGTTAGGTGAAGAAAAAATTTGTGAAACGGTGGTGACGGTGTGTGTGGCACTCGGAATTTCATTACGAGCAGGTGGCTCTGTATGGACTGGACACGGTCACGAATATGGCTAACCTATTGGGTGGCCCACAGATCTTGTTTTTCGCAAGCGAGATAAATGAAGCTCACTGGAATACGGATCATTTTCTCGGGTCATAAACCGACGCCGGGCTGTAGATTATGTCATGCAAGGAAAAAAAACTCGTTCAGTTTCAGTAAAATCAAACGAACAAGAAATGCCACACCTATATTTCTCGCTGTGCTATCACAAACACAGGTGACTTGCGAAGTCACACCCGAAAAGCTGGCAAGCCGGAACAAGGACAAAAGCACACATCTCAATAGGTGATACGGATACAATTAGACTGAATCAAGAATGGAGGTGAGGTGGATTTGGGGGAGACGACTCACTATTGGTCACCCCAATAGAATTCAGGAATTCGATGTTTATCATGGCTATCCAGTATCCGACAGCTAAAATATTCTAAGGAGCACGAGAACCAAAACACATGCGGAAGTAAAGCACCTCTATTTTGTGTAAACCTCTGTTTCCACGAGGGAGTTCTGGCTAGACTTAAATAGCTCTATGAACTGAACAGTCAGAAAACTAACAAGCCTGATGAGCTCCTTGCAATTTGGAAACGATAGATATCGCCCACACATTCTGGGACAGATAAGGCTCGAAAAACCTCACTATTTGTGGCGAAAATGTATCATACACGGTTAATATTGCGGCAATGTTAGCTTTAAGATGTCTGAACAAATTGGAAACGGAAAACACCGCTCCAAGTGAGCAACGTTCATCTCAACGAACTACTCATAAGTAGTATAAAATCAAGCAAAAAGTGAGGTATGCAAATGGGCTGCCTCAAGAGCAAAAATACTCATTTGTTCATCTATGTTGCCTCAGGTGTCTTTAGTATGGATGGTTTGCAGTATTGGAGCGATGAGTTGCCTCCAACCCGTCTACATCACATATCATACAACCGGGAAGGCTATAATGTGTAGCGGCTCCACAGATCCGCATCTAGTTCGGTTCAAACTTTCCGTTAGAACCAGGGGATCCTGCATGACAGGTCGTCGATGTATTGCGGAGTCATCCAGAAGTTGGGTCACCCACAAACGTCGCTCTAGTTGAATGAAATTGGTTTGCCCGATCTTCATGATTAAGGGTGTGTTCACCGTTCTCTGGCGAACAGATCGAAAACTCTTGTCTTGCAAGTCAGGGGATTGAACTCCATCGGCTAGTTGGTGAGGCTGTCTGGCAACACGCGAAGTCCGGTGCAGCATTGACCAACGAGAAGTGGTGCGACAGATCAACCACCAACCCACAGCCACGCACCTCTACGCTCCCTAACTGTTGATGTCATCTCGATTGGTGATGAGACGTTTGCAATCAAATTGCTCAGCGGTTGACCACAATCAAATATGTTGGTGGACTGAGTCGTAGAAATGTCACGGGAAATGACTATCACTCGAAACTTTGATGAGGGTTCATGTTCAAGTATTAATCGAAGCATCGAGGCAGGGGCCTTGCCTCTGAACCGTTTACATTGAGGGTACGAACCATTCTTTGAATCTACTGATGGGCGAAACATTGAATTGGGATCCTCCCGTTGTCCTTCACTCCTTCAGACTTGTCGCAGTTTGTAATGGTTCGGCTAGAGTACTTTGTTAAAATCAATCTTCAACAACTTCCCACTGAAATTCCTTCTCGCGAGTGATGCAAAAAAGAGTCAATCCAATTGATGGACGACGCATAATCGAATTGAGAATTCTAGTGGAATACGTTAACAAAAGTGTAGTGCACGAAGCTGTGCCAAATTCAACAACTTATCGACCCACATAATTCCAGCGGTGTTCTTGTGGTGATGAGGCCTTATGTGGCAGGTTGAACGCCATGAGTAAATGAAAACATCTGCAGTCGGCGTTCAAAATTCAGTTTAGATTGATCTACACCCTACACTAAATAAACAGGTATCCAAAAAACTGTTTTGCAGTGCAACGCAAATCGGTGTTGTTTTCAAGGACATTACTCAAATGGCGCATTTTCACTACAAAGGACTTACTTTATGCTTTTACATTAGGTGTATATGAGATATGAGAATTTCACACGAATTCACCAAATTTGATTTTCGCAAGAAAATTTTAATGAGGCCAAGATGGTTCAGTGATTAGTTCGTGAATTTACTGACAAGAAGGTCCATGGTTCGAACCCGAACTCTGCATTTCGAATTCCCTTGTCTAGGCTTGTGCAACCTGGCACTATCCCAGCCCTCGTACCTCCTTCGGGTGGCATGGTAGCCAGGTACCACGAGGGGTTTCACAGCGGAACGATTTTTTTGTTTAAATACCCCATGTGAATAAGTATGATTAACTTGTGATGGGATGATCGATAACTTTGGAAGACTGCAGTACTCGCTCCCTAGTGAGCCCGTTTCCACCAACCGAGACTTGTCTCCCAGTTAGGACCATTTCAGTCCGGTCTTGTGATATTATTACCTTGATGGGTTTGAGACTGACACCTAAGATATCACCCCAGTCTACTTGCTCAGAGGACCAGTGTCCCCGCTTGACAAAGATCGGCATGCCG
The DNA here is from genome assembly GCF_000715545.1 of Opisthorchis viverrini. Taxonomy (NCBI): domain Eukaryota; kingdom Metazoa; phylum Platyhelminthes; class Trematoda; order Opisthorchiida; family Opisthorchiidae; genus Opisthorchis; species Opisthorchis viverrini. The sequence continues at coordinate 245,711 of NW_008752012.1, read as the reverse complement.
AACGCGTACTTTGGTTTCACTAAATTAGGAGGCCTAGTAAGAATATGATCACTTACAGTACGAAAAATTTCGTTTCCGAACAGTAGTTTCAGCGACACGGAATATTACGTTGAATATCGAAAATATCCTTTCCCCCGAACACAAATTAGTCCCATAAATTGGGTATAGAGGTATTCACCATCATCAGCAGCTATATAGATCAAAGTGCATTTTTGTAAGGTGAAGACGCAATCACGTACGCAACCAAGACAATTTGAATCTAACATTCACCTTTTTGTTCTAAATCAGCATACAATCTGTCACATCAACCGGCTGGTAGTGGTCATTCAGAAAAATACCGCTTTCATTAATTGATGATCTTGCCTTTTAACATGAGTTTTTCAGAAGTGACTCGCGTAAAGAGCACCGTATTTGTAATGCACTACTCATAAGGTTCGTCGGTGGGCCTCACGACCGGTTTCTCCCTTCTTCGGGCTCATCAGGTAGGCGCAAACCCCGAGTTTCGGTCAACCTTATGTTCTACTTGAAACCAAATTGCACGAAATCAGCGAAACACAGTCATTTGCAAACTAATTTGGTTTTTCGACAGACTCACCTGGAACCCAGCTGAATCTCTCGTTTGTGATGTTTCCAGGCAACTGAATGTGCTGCATTAGGCCGTCTAATGCTTCAGTCGCTACGATATTCGATATATCGCTCTACATGTATATATTTGCAATGCACTACTCATAAGGTTGCTGAAAATTCGCCGACAGCCCACGACAGGTTTCGACCTTCTCGGGGCTCATCAGTATTTTATCAGACGTCGCACGGAACAAGCCACAGTTCCAAATCCGTTATACTTTGAGTTTCATTTGCGCCCTTTGTTGCCTTTGCACAAAATCGTGCAACGTTTGGAAACAAATACGCTTTGTTTCTGAATAAAACCGAAGCAAAGCTACTCCGCTGTCTTTAGGGTATAAAATGTATGCCAGTTTCGTTGGTATATCAGAAAATTCCTTCCACAGCAACATGCTCGTTTTTATTAGGGTATAGTAGGTGAGTGTGGAGAAAGTGCGATATTTCACATATCGTAGCGACTGAAACATGAGGCGGCCTGGTGCAGCACATTCAGTTGCCTGAGAACATCATAAACGAGAGATTCAGCTGGGTTCCAGGTGAGTCTCTCGAAACAACCAAATTAGTTTGCAGATGAGTGTATATTCGCTAATTTGGTGCAATTAGGTTTCCAGTGGAACATAAGGTTGACGGAAACCCGGGGACTGTCGAAAAGTTTTCACCAACCTTGAGAGTAGTTTCCTTTAAAGTAGCCTCTCTCCAGAGCACGCAACCACGTCACCCAACCTAAATAGTTCTCCAACTTGATCCGTCCTTTTCAACACATTGTGGTTGTCGTGAGCATGAATATGTTTGAAGCACTAACTACAGCAATCCTCTGAACAGAGGCCACCACATGAAATTCTGGAGGAAAACAAACTGTGTTAGCTCACAAACACGACGTCCTGAAGCAGAATAATTAACAGTTTCTCACGGTGCTCCTCTACTGATACAAATAAAGTGTGACAAATTTAGAACAGCACTCATTTTTAAAACACTTGACTATTCAAAACAAATCGTTGGAGTCAATTGGCGACCTCAATAATCAGTGTCCATTTCATGTGCGATTTCATGCTTGTCAGGATCTCACGTCGTTTAGATAGAACGCCGCTTTAGTGCAGAGAACCTCGCAGTCTAGAGATGACAAAAACAAGCACTGGTTTGTACAGTCACGCAACCGCTACACTCTGGAATCGGCTTTCGTGTCTGGTTTGGGTAGACAGACCATCGATGCTTTGCCCTTCCGATCAGTGTCTCCCGAGCAGATTTTGTCTGGGTGGGGTGCATCAGAAACCGCCATCGATTAGAAAGAGCATCAACTTACATTCTCTATGTGGCGACAGGTGTTTTCGTAGCAAAGCGGAGATCACGTGACTTCATCGTGTCTGCAATGTGACATGCGTAAGAGAATATACGATAACGAATCGCACTAATCCGGTTTGCGAAAGAACCAGTTCGACCGACGTGAGATCAGAACCAAATGTGGTGGAATCTTCTCGCCTTCCTAGCTAAGGTCTACACTTGGCTAAAAACCGCAAAGAGTTAGCGGTTAATTTCTGTAATGCACTACTCATAAGGTTCCTTAAAACTCTTCGACAGCCCACGACCGGTTTCGCCCTTCTTGGGGCTCATCAGGTAGGCGCAGTCCCCGAGTTTCCGTCAACTTTATGATCTACTTGAACCCAAATTGCACTGTTTACGAGAAATACACTCATTTGCAAATCAATTTGGTTTTCACGGAAGACTCACCAGGAACCCAGCTGAATCTGTCGGTTTTGATATTTCCAGGCAACTAGCGCTCAAGTTTTCACTTCCCACTTCCCCCACCAAGCTCAATTTGGCAAAGGATTCTAGTCCACCCTTCGAGACGGTGTACCAATCCAACGCTGTGCATATTTCATTGCTGTTCGACAGTGCCAGAAATTTATCAGTGCTCATTTGCTCGGAGGACAAAGAATTTCCGAATGGAGTTCTTCCTACTATGGGGGCTTCTTCCTTCAATGTTCAGCTGAACATCAGTGTTTACAAATGCTGTGTTCCGTCTCCATTAACGTACACGACGTTGCTCAACGAACAAAAGGTTCTACAATAACCAACAATCAGTGAGGACCATCGTCGGAACCAAGGAGTCTCAGGTTTAACACCGAAAACGAAGATCTCTAGTTGAATGTTTTTGTTTGCAATCCAAAGGCAATTTGAGAAAATTGCAAACTTGGCGGACAGAATTCTGCAGCTGAAACTGGCTGAGAAAATCGTCCAGCTGTAGCACCCTTTCGGTGTCTAACTGCCATGCCACGAGGTCTGGGATACTGCCAGGTCGCCCAAGCCTAGACAGGGGAAGCGGAGAGGCAGAGGTCGGGTTTGAACCACGGACCTTCCGGTCAGTAAATTCGCGCTCTAACCATTTGAGCCATCTCGCTGGTTGGCTTGGTCCTCAATCTATCGACGTTGTTCGGCTTCGCAAACACGATCATTTGAATGGATGTTGCAGAGGATAAGGGGTAACGGCAGTGAAGGTGGGCTCCCGACTACATGATCGCTGCCTATATGCAGAATCTAATCATCGCCATTAACGTGAACATCTGAGGTCATTTTCACCAAGCACAGATGATCAGACTAATGTGTTTTTATCGTGTAGATGCACAACAATTCCACTTGCAGTACCATCCACTGGTGTTAAAGAAAGCTGATGGTCTGAGAATCACACACGTGAAGGATTCGATGTTCTCTGGATGAACTTTGGAGATCGTTCATTACAACCGAGGTGTAGCACGAGATCCACAGCACACCTCACCACAACCTGGCGCGTTAGATGATCACCATTCCGCAGTCTATTACGTTAAAATACTAATAGGTAGGAATGGTCCTGCGGGCGTCGCCAAAATATCGAGCCAACCTCAGCGAGTCCCACTAGAGTATTTTTTGCTGAGGTCGATCCGCTGTTCGTTTTTTTGTACGGTTTTGTTGGCATTGAAAATATTGGACATCCAAGATGTATAGATTATACTTTGCACGAAAGGTGTTTATTGTACCTTTCGAAGCAGGTTGGTGGTGTACAGACGTGACATACTATTCATAAGGTTGATGCGAACGGTTCGTCTGCCGATGACCGATTTCGCCCTTCTTGAGACTCCTGAGGTAGGTTTCATTCAACCTTACGTTCTACTTGAACCTAAATTACTGAGCCTCCCTCGTTTAGGGTATTTTTAAGCATAAACGAGAGATTTAACTGGGCTCCAGGTGAGTCTCGTTAAAAACAAATCAGTATGCAAACGAGTGTATTTCACTAATTTGGTGCCTTCATAATCCCATTTCTGCTCCTAAACGTCGCCAAGAATCACCGTATCACTGAGACAATTACCTAAAAACCCCGGATGGACACCACTGATAGCAATTTACGACGCCTGGGTCCATGCCATCGGAACCTACACTCGGATGATATGTGCAAGCCTTACTGCCGACCACCGCGCTCGTGCAGCTTCGATTCGAAATCTTCGAGTAACCGCATAAACCTCATGCAACCGAAGTAGTGCCAAGTAACCGCCATTGCAGATGCATTTTTAGCCGCTAATGAGTACACTTCATGCTTGTTTTCAAGCACCATCCTCATTTTCACTTGTGACGAGCATTTCAGTTCATTATTTGATATTTTAGTAAGACACCAGAGATTGGTTAATGCCTTCGTTCTCCTAGTTTCATTCCAGTCGCTTTGGTTTGAATCACAAGTGTACAAACCTCTCCACCAGTAGTGAACTATCCAAGATCGACCTCGAATGAGGATGCCTTCGCTTGGTGCCAGAATCGCCCAAGTTGGGCCAACCCTCTGGGGCTTGCGTCCCAAAGGCGGTTCCGATGTCTTACGCCAAATCCGGGAATCAAGCCTCTCTGGCACTGGCATACATCTACTACCCTCACTGAAGTTGCGCGACCAACCAGCGGCTTGGTGGATGCCCAGACCAATCCTGTGACAGATTGACAGAACGATACAATTAACGTCAGCTCACCCTATGAGTGAGCACATCTAGGTTTGCTTATGCGAATGGGTCTGTCCAGGAATCCGGGTCGAAAAAACGGTTTCAGTCAAACGAGTAGCAATTATCTTGGTTACTCACGCGAAAACCCGAATGGAACGAAAGGTAGAATATTAATTTCCCGGTGGTTGCATTGGCTGTATCCACAGTGCCCAGGATGAAGAAGATAACGATGGTCGAGGACGGGAGGCTAGACCATGGGGTCTTGACCCACTACTTCCGATGATTTCTGAGTTCCAGACCAGGAAACCGAGAATCCTATCCACCGTTGCGCGAGGTCCAGGGATATCCTCGTATTGTCGGCCGGACGTGCTGAGTACAACACGAGGTGCTAAAGTGAAGCGATTGCCTGGATCTAGAGAGGTAGGCAAGTGGCCTTTAAGAAGCTACATCCTTGCTACAAGGAGTTGTACGCCAAGATTATGAGGAATGGGAGTAACTCTCAAATATTATTTTTGCCTGAATACATCTGACGGTGTCAAGCATGGAGACCGCTTCTTCCCAACGTGGGGCGAGATGGCTCAGTGGTTAGAGCGCTACCGACCTTGGTTCGAACTCGACCTATGCCTCTCGGCTTCCTGTCTAGGCTTCGGCTACCCGGCACTATCTCAGCCCTCGCGCTTCCTTTGGGTGACATGGCAGCTAGGCACCCAAAAGGAGCTACCGCTGAACGATTATTAGTGTTTTTCCCACCATAGTCACGTAAACAAGGTCCCCTACTGGCTTTAGGTTGCTGTCATTTGCTGGGAGTCTAGGAGAGATCTGAGTATCAGGGCAAAGAGACTAGTTGACGATCTAGCATTACCAGAGAAAAAAGGGTAAGGTGTTCAACATTCGAAAATTTACCAGCGAGAAACGACTTGTGCTGCATCAAGGACGAGTCATTATCCGATAGAAAGGTAAGTATCTTGGCTTGCAAATCTCATGGAAAGGTAGGAAACGGGTGGAGTGCTAAGATTCTGGAGGATATGCTGGTGAATGTGACGAAGACGCCTTGAGCTACCAGTTGGCAGTGTGAATACTAGAGTCGTTGAACCGTTTCTTCATAGACCCCTGGCTCAAATTACCGAAAAATGCGAGGACTTGGCGTTCTTTCATGCGACGGCTTGCGACTCTCACGTGTGTCTAAGATGGCACCCGATGGAGCAGCTTGCTATATTCCCCCCGTTTGGTAAATCCACAATCTCTGTTGGTAAGGAAACTTTTGGAACATAAGCAAATAACTGGCATTAGCAAACATACACTCATTTGCAAACTAATTTGGTTCTGCGAGAGACTCACCTGGAACCCAGCTGAATCTCTCGTTTGTGATGTTCTCAGGCAACTGAATGTGCTGCACCAGGCCGCCTCATGTTTCAGTCGCTACGATATTCGAGATATCGCGATACATATATAGTTTTGTGATGCACTACTCATAAGGTTGCTGAAAATCCGTCGACAGCCCACGACCGGTTTCGCCCTTTTTAGGGCTCATCAGGTAGGCGCAGTCCCCGGGTTTCCGTCAACCTTATGTTCTACTTGAAACATTCAGTCGCGTGAGAACATTACAAACAAGAGATTCAACTGGGTTCCGGGTGAGTCTCTCGAAAAACCAAATTAGTTTGCAAATGAGTGTATATTCGCTAATTTCGTGCAATTTGGTTTCAAGTAGAACATAAGGTTGACGGAAACCCGGGGACTGCGCCTACCTGATGAGCCCCAAAAAGGGCGAAACCGGTCGTGGGTTGTCGAAGAGTTTTCAGCAACCTTGTGGATAGTACATTACAAATAACTGGGAATTAAAGGAATGCAAACATTTTCATGACCTTTGGGGAGAGAGTTGTGGGTTATAAGCCTGAGAAAGAACAGGCGGATCAACGGCTCTGGTGAAACTCAGCTGAGGGGAAACAGCGTGTGAACGTTCTTCCATCAAGTGGCTATCAGATACAAGGGACATCGTGGTCCCTATCGGATTCAGGCTACTGGGGGACCTCTGAATGGTGAAGTTGGAAGTTTCTAAGCCACTTTGAAGATTTTTTTTAAAAAAGGAATACCGGGTTTCTCGTCAAAAACAATTTTTATCTCTTGGTATTGCATTTGAAACTACAGTTCAGCGTTGATATGTGTAACATAAAGACGGAACAAAGATAACAACGACAGTATGGAGAATACCAATGAGAGCATCTGCATTCTGGACGAAGGGTGTGTGTGTGTGTCAGTGAAGTAAAGGGATGGAGAGCATACATGGCAGACACACAGAGATCCGGTTAGATGGAGAAAGAAAACTTGGAAAAAAGTGGCAACTGATAGAGGTGGTGATTACGTCTCAATCAAAGATGTCAACACAGAACTTCTTCGTGCGTTCAGTTTGGTTCCAACCAGGGCGGATGATTGGTCGCGAGCACTGAAAATAGAACAATAACATAACGGATGACTACGGGACAAAAACATCCCATCTCCTTAGCGGGATTGGTTTAAACTCAAAGATGTGTGAGGCATCACGGTATTCGTTCTCGAGAAAACGGCCCTTACATATATGACAGCAGTACACAGGATTGTTAGGTTGGATTCTGTTAGTCCGTCGACGCCACCCAGACTATTGGACGCCAGCGAGTGAACCTACATGAACAGTTATGCGCGAATCTTGCGAGGGCATGATTATTTGAGCACTACTGTGTTTCAATTCGAATGATGTTAAATTTACCGGATTGGTTGTTTGCTACAGCAAAACGAAACATCGGAAACAGAAATGACGGTCAAATATTGAGTAGTGTCACAAAATCCGTCCGGACAGTTTAGTCTGTTGTTTGTGTAAACTGCAGGCACAATAGTGACGTATTCCGGGAAGCTCAACTGAGTGAGGCGCGAAATCACGAATCGATAAATATGAAATTTATCCACAAAATGTGGTACTACACGTAGAAAACGGTTCAGGAAAAGGACACAAAAATTATGGGCATTCTCGTCTAATCGTTGCACAAATTTGTGCAAGTTCAACTAAAACCCCGATAGGAACCGGTGTGGATTAACGAGAAACGTGCGCGCTCCGCACGTCATCAAAAAGCGCGCGTGAAAAGTTCACCAGAATCGGTTCGACATGATAAGAGGCAAAAGGTTATGAACGAGTTATGGGTGAATACTGAATACATGGGGGAGGCGTAGAAAACAGTGGGTTCAAGCAAGGGAAGGGTTTGATCGTGAGAAAGGAGGTACAAAGTGCCAATAGAAGATGTGTTAGAGCGCGAATTTACTGACCGGAAGGTCCGTGGTTCGGACCCGACCTCTGCCTCTTCGCTTCCCCTGTCTAGGCTTGGGCGACCTGACAGTATCCCAGCCCTCGTGCCTTATTCGTGTGACATGACAGCTAGGCACCGAAAGGGTGCTACAGCTGGACGATTTTTTTTACACATGAGCAGAGCACAAGGGCCGCACAGTTAACCGTTTTCCATAGTTATGGCACCAGAGTTGGATGCCAGAAATCCATACAGACCGACCCAAACACCAATGCGTTCTACATCACGCATCTTGCATGTGTTTCGTGGTCAGAGTCACGGATGTGCCTCTTGTTGTGACGGAAACTTCGTCGCCGGTGGAACGCACGGAACTTTCACCATAGAGTTTCCAACAACAGACACTTTCAATCGTCAGTCTATGGCTAAAATGCGTGACTCTATTCAGAAGTATAAGCAAGTGCGACGGACCCCACCGACCTCGAGTTCAGTTTGCTTCACATGTTCAGACACTAACCACATGACAAGTCCAAACGAAATCGTTCAAAGCACTCAATTCGAAGAGTTACGAGTAAGCGGGATTCCAACCAACGTCAGTCGATGAGTTAGCCAATGCCGGGTCACGTGATATGCGCCACTAGTGTTAATCAATCACTCAAGACTGAAATGCATCACTCTGTAGCACTGAGCAGACGGTTGGGTGATCAAGTCCGCTCAGGATTTGTGGGACATGTATTGACAATGACCTCCATTGGGAAATAATAAAATAATAAATCGCTCAGCCGTAGTACCACTTCGACGCCTAGCTGCCATGCCACACGAAGGAAGCACGAGGGCTTGGATACTGCCAGGTTGCTCAAGCCTAGACAGGAGAAGGCGAGAGGCAGAGGTCGGGTTCGAACCACGGACCTTCCGGTAAGTAACTTCGCGCTCTGACCACTTGAGCCATCTCGCCCCCATTATCACGTACAGTTGCCAAGGCGGGTAGGACAGCGTTCCTTTCTCAACGACCGCCAATGGGCAGCGTTTTTTGGACTAAACAGATAGTTGAACACTGCGGCAGTATCCGAGACTGGCAGGGGCCCTACCCAAATATACAACGCTTATCAATGCTGTATACAACAATTTCCGCAGACACGCAAGACCCTAGGGGAATTTTCACTCCCTCACTCATGCTTTCCAGACTCATTTTCGATGTGACATTGAAATACTTGGCGCCTGTAGCTAACGCCTGTCCAGTTTGAATGATCCGGACCATCGTTCCGACACTTAGCACTTCAATGGAGTCATTTTTTCAAGGAGCAGACCCCTGGAAACGAAAAAGGGTTAAGTCGTAAGATCTGAAATTCATCAGAGAACCGCAAAATGCAAAGTTTAACGGAAAAGTTTGGTGGCATCCAGGTGGAAACCGCTCCACTAACAGGATCAGCGTAGCCAAAGAGGGAATAAAGAAAGTTGAAGCGAAGTGGCAGCTTGTTCACCGTAGGTAAATTCCATCAACAGAGCGGAGCTGGTCAACGATATAAGAAAGCAGTCCGCGTGGAAATCATCGATATCTGCAAAAAAACGCTGTCTGAAATTAGTGGAAAGGTTTGACAGGATGGTTCGGGAGACCAACAAACCACATACTATACCATGACCGTACACCTTGAGTGGAAGTCTGTCGAAACTAGGCATCGACAAATCACGAGGACCTTGACCAGCAGGCGAATCGGCAAGTGTAGCTAGGGCACCCTTAACTGAGGTGATTAGTAGCGCGAATTCAAGAAGTGGATCGCAGTATATTTTCATGAAGGAAACTACTCACAAGGTTGCTGAAAACTCTTCGACAGTAACTGCGATATCTCGAATATCGTGCCAACCGAAACTCGAGGCGGTCTGTGTACAGCTCATTCAGTTGTAGAATATCAAAAACGAGCGATTCACTTGAGTCTCTCGTGAGAACCAAATTGATTTGCAAATGAGTGTATTTCTCGAAAGTGGATCGCACCTCTGTAGCACCGACATCGTTTTCAATGTCAGGCTATCGCTTCCGTTCAAGTGTCTATGCCGAAACAGTATAAGATCGCACCTAGATACATGGTAGTACTCTACTAAAAATGAAGGAAAGTCTCCCACATACCCTAGCCGAGTGCGTCCATGAACAAACCCACCAGCTAAGTAGTCCCAGGTTTTGTGCAGAACCAGTTATCCGTTCGTTTATCGTAGGTGTGATTCTCGCTTTTAACATCTACCGGTGTGGCTTTGATATGCATGGCTTCGTTGGCCTCTCAATTGCTCATGTCTGGATTTGGGAAGCCAGTCCTCGTGCTCCCGTCGGGTGGCATGACAGCTAGGCATCGAACGGGGTTTTACAGTCGAACGGTTATTATTGTCACCAAATATGCTGAATGCAGTTGACCGCGGATGCTTCAAGGCAGAGGAGCACATCACTTAATTCTGCGACTTTCAGTTGTATCGTTCGTATGAACAGTAGACCAGCATTCCCCCCAAACCGCCGAAAGTTATGAGCTTTCGTGACGCACAAAAGAATAGTGGAGAACTCCAAAAAACAACGATACATGGCAACCGTCCAGGGTGGTACAAGTCAGCCAACTCACCTACTTCTGGCTCTTTTCATACCGCACGGGATGTGGACAAACGGAGAGTATCATCATCGTGGTCGAAATTGACAAGATCATTATGGTCCTGGGCAACGAGTGAATCGGTCGACTTTGCTTTATCCCCGACAGGATACTCGTCATCTTTTAGTTCATCTCCAGATGGACGTAGTTCACCGGAGTCACCAGACGTGACCAACGGGAAGGCGCCTTTCCACATTTTTTGTAATTCCTCCCTGCCGAGAAAGATGGCAGCGAACACGACCGTGGTTCCCAAAGTAAACGGACACAGGTAGAGCAAAGCCGGTTGACCACGATCGGTCAAGGTCATTACAAACTGTGTGGTCAACATACCAAGCAGGTAACCTGAAACCAAAATAAGGTAGGTGGATTAGGTACAAGTAAAAATTGGAAATCAATAACGCATAAGGAATTGATAAACTGGAAGGCGGACCTAGTCAGATTCATTATCAGATGCGATTTCGGCATAGTTAGAAGGGTTCTGTCGACTAACCCTCGATACACATTATTGATCCACAGGCTGCAGTGGATTTCATGTGATTCTTCGTTGAGATTAACTGGACAGTAAATTCACCGATTTCTTGGTTCACTGAACCACAGTGTTGTTTTATGAGTTGGGCCTTGGCGTCAAGGTCATCGTCTAAATACGATCTTCCACTTCAGTTTGCGTCAACCTGGGGCCGGTATAAAGCAATATCGATTGAACAAGGGAGTGCTTGGGGACCCATGACTTGTTTCGGGTGACCAGATGCAGACGCCTTACAACTAGATAACTAACAAACTAAACTAGCAGACAAAGGATCAAGTCTCCACGAACGGCCTGCTCTCACGTGCATTTCGATCGTGAACGCCATTTGTGGGAGTTTTTTTCGGAAATAACACGCTGTTTGACACGACGGAATTACTGAAGGCCAGTGTGAAGCGACAAAAATACATGTGAATCCCCAGGGTTGAAAACCAATGGCCACCTTGTTACGGATGATTTAAGTGAGACCGCATCTATCGATAAAAATACGACAATAGTACACCGCTAGTGATGTGGAGAGAGCTGGTAATACTTAACAGAGGTCATCCTGACAGTGAAGCCAATCCATAACAAAATGCCGAGACGCACTGCTTCGTCCTTGTGGGGAATAATCAGTAGAGCACATCTCACGAAACTCAGATAGTTTCGAACTTAAGGCCTTCCAGGCAGTGGTTGGACATTGAATAATCTTGCCATGAGTGGCTGATAAGCACTGTGAACAGTTCTCACTTAGACGCGCCCCTCATCAATGAATCACGGAAACCGCATCGCGTGATCACTTATTAACTGGCCAATCAAGTGGCGGCCTATCAGGAGAAACATCTTGCCACGAGTGGCTAATTAGCACTGTGAGTAGTTCTCACTTAGACGCGCCACTCATCCTTGAATCACGGAAACCGCACCACATGATCACGACCTATCAGAAGAAAGTTTCATTCTCTGCGCTGCTCATTGGTGCAATAAAAGGACTCCAACCTAACCGAATATCACAAAAGCGGTCGCTCAGAACCAGACAATATCGACCAGAAACTATGGCATCATTCGATGGCGAAGCGCGAACTGGCAAAGCTGATCTAGAAGGTGAACGGCTGCCGCAGGATTAAGCAGACTGCCATGGAAGTCGGAAATTTCATGAAGCCTATTGGGATGAATGCCTGTGAAACCGCACCAGTTATTCCAGGCCGGATATCTGAAAACGGGGACACCACAAAACTTGGGGATAGCTTGGCCTATGAGTAAGCCACGAATACAATTTCATTTGCCAACCAAACTGGGTTCACGCGAGTCACACGAATGACCTTTTGAACGATCTTTCGTTGCGGGAAAAACAACTGCACGGTACGTGATACGGTGCTGTACTCTTTGCACGGAGTACCATGCGAGTGTAGTGTTAACCGACGCGAAAAACTGGTACGTATCGGAACAACATAGCCCTGGTAACGTGGTGCTAGTTAGGGATCAATCTCGCCATCCGACATAAGCATGTTTTGGGGTCAGTCAGATCGTGCGCTCGACAAAAACTGGTCGGCGAAATTATTGGACCAATCGAACCGAGTCAGTAAGCGGCGTGAAGCTTAATTGATCGGGGATCGAGCGGCAACACTGAATCGCTACTACTAACAAAAGGCGGTTGCGACTGACTGCGGTATTGGTTCTGCCTTGCCTACTTAACTTTGGCTCACGATGTTTTCATCAGTACTATGGTGGGTAACACATCACCGACAGCTTGCCATGGATACCAATCAAATTGTAAGCCTGAGGAATCCTGAGTTCGTTGAAACTACTGCAGCTCTCCGGCCGGAATATATCCAGTTCGACTAGACGTGAGAAAAAATACATCGCAAATGGGCTCTTGATCACTAAAAAGTCCCTTAAAATGTTCAGGTCACGCCACAGGTGAGATTATTAGACAGGAGCTTCTCTCGTCTCACATAACGTAACAGAGATGCCTCGGGTGACTGAAAATGAAACACCTGGAGGCGGAAAACCCGTGGTTAGTTGAATGACACCAGGTTTTGCGTGCGTTATACGGAATTCCATAAATGGGGTTCGCGACCCCGGAGGCTAATGGCATTGGCTGAGATCAGTCACTTCCAGAAGGTGTGGTCGGGATTTTGAAAGAGTTCAGAGGTAAGGATGCGATCGCCTCGTAACTACATGTAGGTCATGGAATAAAGATTACGTGTGTTTGGTTATCCGGGCCACTACTTGTTTGATAGTTTGCACTTGCTTCAGCCAGGGAGGGATTCGATCTACGAACGGCGTACTCCGCGTTTGGCGGCAGGTAGACTGCGACAGGCGAGTTTAATGTTGTGTCCTGGTAGTCCCAAATGTTCGTTGACTGGTGTCGGTACTCCTAGGTCCTTCTCGTTTTCCATCTTACGGGGACAGTATCTGCAAGCAAACAGACTGCGAGTAAAAAAACACGGACCCTTATTGGCTACAACATGAACCAATCAGAATCGAGCATATTTAGCCCGGCGCTTCTTGTCCAGTGCGGTCTTGTGGAAAACTCTGTGGTCATCCTAGATATACCATCATAACGATCTTCCTTTGTCTCCAACCTACCACAGGTTTTCATATTCCATAATGAGCAGAACAGCAAGCAAGTGTTGCAAAACACAACGTACGGCGAAGTTCTAGAAAGAGCGGCATTGGTGGAATTCTCACCGTTGAGTGGTAGCTTGTTTCTGAGTGACTAGGTAAACTCGAGAGAAGTCGATCCTCAAAATATGTATGCGTCTCTGGGACACAAACCAGCGGTAGCCACAGCTCAGTGTTCCACTAAATATCGGATCAAGTATAGGACGGGGTTCCTTATCCTCACCAGGACATCGTAGTTCAACTTTCCGAAGGCTTTTGACACAGGATATACCCCTATTCCGGTATCCAGGTCCCTAGTACAACCCACTCTCGGGAATGATAGATCGGGCAGGCTAGATTGTCTGCGGAACTGGGTTCTATGACTGCGGAGAGAACGGGAAGAACGGTCTTTGGCTGGCAAAGTTGGACGCACAGACCCTCCGTAGATGAGCGTCATGACTCCGTACTTCCATTGCCCTGTTCAGCAGATCCCGGAGAAATTTCGAGTGGCTCAGCGATCACGCAAGCCGCGATAATTTGCTGTGTAGCGGTGCTTTGCCGTGATACTTTGAGTTTGCATTCAACCAGAAACGCAAAAAGACCACTGAGATAAACTCGTTCGGCGAGCCGATCAAACCTGCGCGAACTGGATTGCGACGCAACACAAATTCCACACAGACTGATCAAATTACCTGCAAACCAGACTTCAAACAATGGGTCACTTTGAAGTAAGGAATGCAAGTGGACTTGGCTGACCAAGCGCGGATGATGTTCCCTTGTACATGTGCAAGTTAGTTGCCAGGTCAAGTGTCAAGTGATCAACAGCCGATGTTCAAAATACCGTTCGGGTGCATAAGCAAGACGGAGAACGACCATTCTCTCAAACAAACAGGTAAACAAACCAATCGCGTGTAACTCACCAAACAAGGAGGCCAGGAAGTTCATTCGAAATCGAATTTTCCACAGGGAATCGTAGAACGCCAAGAAGGCGCACAGTAAACCTTGGGTAATGGAAACAAGAAAAGAGTGGAGGGAATAAACAGGATATTGTAAGTACCAATGAAAAATAGAAGTCAGTTGTGGGCACGTCCACTGAGAAGGGTACATACGTTAGCGCGCTTTTGGTGCCTAACTGCCATGCCACACGAAGGTTGCACGAGGGCTGGGATACTGCCAGGTTGCCCAAGCCCAGACAGGGGAAGTCGAGAAGCAGAGGTAGGGTTCGAACCACGGACCTGTTGGTCAGTAAGTTCGTTTAAATATGAGTGTACGACTTTGATAGTGAAGCTTGAAATTGAACCCGAAAGTACAATACAGCAACCATAGTAACCGCACCACCAAGTGCTTCTTGTACGCAGCTGCGAGCATCCGAACGGATACGTCAATGATCTGGCTCAATCAGACTAGCTGATATTGACCGATGTCATCTGCGTTCTTGCTGTCAGATTGTCTGAACGAGTGTTTACAGGTGAAAACTTGTGATTTGCTTGTAGTAAGCTAGCATTAGGCCCCACATTTCCTTTTGTTTGTTTCCTCAAATCAAGGCCTCTGAATAAGTTATGAAAGAATAGGCGTTGGGCACCGATGATGATCGCCCTTGACTTGGTTTAGGACCCATTAATGGAAACCAGGACGTCTGAAGTGAATCGCACTGAAACGACTGGCTATACGGCTTTCCACAAGCTTTTGTACAGCTCCAGGTTGTTCACTACTCTGTAGATGCGCGTGGCTCAGAATATCGATTCTGATTGGTCAATATTCGGAACAAACAGTGTGCGGTGCGCTTGGGTCGCAGTAGATTACCCGAATAGTTATATCGCATTACTGAAATCACCAACATCGTATAAGCCTATCCCTGGAAAAAGGGACTAAAGGCATAGTGGAGTAGAGTGTGAGGAAGCTCGTTTCATTTGAAACTTCCTACATGTTACCGACCATCGGATCCAGTAGTCCTGACCCCTATCGAACACTGGTGTAACTGTATCTAATACACTTACTTTGGCCTCTTCCAACCTTAAATTTCATCATGTAACGTGTTCCAATGAGCGTGAAACCTGGAGATATCATCAAAAATCGGCAGACGAACGCAAAACCGGAGTTTAATTAAAACCGATCACTGCAAAGATCTGAACTCCTCACATCACGTCTTGATAAAACATGCTTCCCTTCGTAGTGTTCAGATTCAGGTAGACTCACCCCCAAAAACAGAGTGGGATTCGGAAAGTAAAACTGCAGTCGTAAAGTCACACTGCAGCAAAAAAAGTACATTATGGTTGGACCACCTGATGCAACAGTTTGTGTGAGTGTCGGTTGCCACACGTGACTAGTCACATAGGTTAGACTGAACTATTAGCGCTAAAGCCCGATCAAATACATCAAACTGCACTGTAAGCAGTCCGGGGTTAGAGCGTGAAGTTACTGACCGCAAGGTCTGCCCCTCGACTTCCAGTCTAGGCTTGGGCAGTATCTCAGCGCTCGTGTTTCCTTCTGGTCGCACGGCAGTTAGGCGCCGAAAGGGTGTTACAGTCGAACGATAATCAGTCCGAGGAGAGGAACCCGGGGAAGAGTGCTGCGTCATCACTTTTGTAAATGCCTCGAATTTCGGTGACAAAGTAGTTGAGGAGTTGTGCTTCTTGAGCGGGATTTTAATGGATCGGAGATGAGCGTGATCGATCGCAACCTCATGGTGAGAACGGTTGACCCCCCCCCAACAAAAGGAGCCTCCACCAAAGGGACANGGGACAAGCCTCTTCGCAACATTAGCTTTTCCACCAGCAAGTCCCGGGAAACAAGCGGAGTTATTTCATTGAGCCACAAATGACTGGTTAACTAACCCACAAGACGAAACAGTGAGCACGTCCCTCAAAACGCTTACACAAATTCAACAATGGAATGCCATGCTAAACGACTGGTGCGCTACCCAACACACTCATGAGGCAGAACTCGACCTCACTTGATCGATAAGTTACCGGAGCACACACACATGACCATTTATTGGAAAATATCACAGCTGCAATTCGGACTGTGGAAAGCAGGATGAAGCATCGAAAGATGCGTTACCACAGTAGAATTCTCGTTCTAACCTAGCTTGATAATGAGGGGACTCCTCGTTCTTACCAGCACCGGGTTGATACCCCAAAGACTTCCCCTGTCTAGGCTTGGGCAACCTGGCAGTATCCCAGCCCTCGTGCTTCCTTCGGGTGGCATGGCAACTAGGCACCGGAAGGGTACTACAGCTGAACGCCTCGTTGTTACAAACACCGGGTTGATAACCCGATTGAGGACTCAATACGTTACAACGGGATGAATAAAAACCACAGAACATCACGACCAAGTGATGTCAAATTGACATTTGAGCTGTTCATTCCACCGATGAATGCGATCGGTGTGCAACTAGGATTGCAAAAGTGCCTTTCGAGCGGGACAGTTGGCGGTGACACATACGATTGCGTTCCTTCGGGGAAGCTGTCTGTGAATAGCCCCTCGGAACACACGACACGTCTACAGTCTTTCCAATTAAAGACAACTATACACAAGAGACCGGTTGTTCACTTCAGTCGATTGAATGAGGGGGCAACAGTATGAGCATATGGTTATTCAACACTGAAACAGTGTACAGCACCAACTGCAAGTGGTCTACAGTATCAAGCCAGGGGGGCTGCGTCGCCGGTCATGCTATGTGGAGAGTAGCGGTTCGGGACGCTCACGAGCCTGACTCATACTGCTCAAGGAGAGGGTCATCGTGAATTTGTACGTGGAAAACCCGTATGGGCAATGAATATGTGAGACTAGATCTCGAGCGAATCCTATCCCCCCTGGAAGAGGTTCCTCTTCAGTGCAAATAGACCTAAAACCTGAGCAGATTAGTGCTTAGCAGTAATCGAATGAGCCAACGAAACTTTCGGGAAAGTACACAGACTCACGATATCGGTGCTTGACTGTCTTGCATCCAAACCAGGTAAAACCGATGGTGAAAAGAAGAGTTGGATGGGAAGTGCCCGTCAGTTATGAACAGGCCTAAATATGTGGCTGTTGTTAGCACATCGAATGGGCGACACGTGACCGAACCGCTGCAGCTCGTAATACCGGACGCATTCCACAAGTGTTCAAAACCTGAAGAATTGAGGCATCATCCTTGTTGTTGAGTTATGGTCCTATTGATAACATTTACTTACTTGTCTTTTAGGTAATCAATGAATATAATATAATATAATATAACATAATATTGTTGACTTTCGGCAAAAAAGCTCGAAACCAACGTTTTCTACCCTACTAACAAATAATCTACGGACTATATGTGTCATTCCCTAAATCGCCACTGTAGACGTACAGTTCTGTAAGGATACAGCGCCAGCCAAGAAAACTATCCTGAAAATTTCGAACCTCGAGTACAAACAGATCCAAGAAAACAACACTGCTGGTGGCCGACTGTGGATGTAACCTGCAAGTTGAAGAGTTGGCGTCACTGGAAAGGCGAGGAATGTGCGCTGAAATGTAACCAAGTGACTCGCTCACCAGGGAAGATGGCATCACCAAACCCGAGCAGTATGCTGTATGGCGATTGTTTACAACCGTACTGTCCTGTGGTTAGGACGAGGTGTATTCGGAAACTGGCCGGTATCGTCTCGCCGCTTATGCCGGCTGATCCAGTGGCAATCGCTTCCATGTAACTCAGTTCATTCGAGGCGGAACGTCGGCTCCGAATAACGTGTGTTGCCGTTGGGGGAGGAGGTTCGGTGGCCTAAATGGACAGGAAGGAATCGAATGAAGAAAGTGGGGACTGGAGGAGACAAAGAACGAAACTCATGGTCCACATTGAACATGTCCGTCAGTAGTTGAGGCCTACTCGATCGTGCAGCTGGCCACATTCGCCTAGCACTGCCTCATTGAGTATGCGTACAAGCAAATAAGTACACGCAGACACAAACCGAGGGCTACCCTAAGGTTTGAAAGCACTCAAGGCGGGTGGAACCTGGCCTACGACAGGCGAAACCGCAAACTGCTTAATCTGTGGCCTTCTCCGGAAACCGCATGATGAAGTGTGAAGTTATGAAGATGAGAAAGATGTGACCCAAATTGAGGTCAAACGTAATAAATGAATTCATCACGTGCTTGCATGGTGAGCAGGTGTGCACCCAAGATTAAACGGAAGCTTTTCATTGAGTGAACCTATGCACAGACTGATGCCCGGGTGCGGATGGCTGAAATTCGTGGACCATGCCTAATTGAAAGGCCCCGAACAGCAGAGAACTAGTGGGTTGTCATCGAACATCAATCAAACAAATTTCCCGGTAATGTTCGAATCCGAAATCGTTAGAAAGCAGAACGGGGGACTGAACAGGTCCCAAATGGTGTCCATCACAGATGAGTGTGACCATGCACCCACGTTCCGTGTTGGACCCGTCCCTTCGGTATATATTTTGAAATCCTGGGGTATAATACAGTCGAGTTCCCGAGTAGTGTCGGATATACTTGTCAATCGTTTTGGAACAGACATGCAACTTGGAAACACCGCAACAGGCAGAACGGCAGGACCGTTTTAACAGGTGTGTGACCTGTGCACAGTTCGTTGATCATAGGTCGATACCTACACGTTGAGCAGCGTAACTTGGTGCGCTGTGTCTGGGTACCTCCGTGATTGCAACAAACGTGTCAACCATCAACAATAAAGTAGTAGATTTTTTATAACAAGTGAAATCACACGGAGATTATTGAAAAACTGAAGACGTGATATTTCGCGATCCAAAGTTCGCGCACAGGTGAGCCGTAATGCACTGTTCTAGCAGTTGAGTTTAGTCGACTCCCGATCGCGTCAAATGAGAAACGCTGAAAACTAAGGACTTAGTAGTTATATCATTGCGAAGTGCTTGAATATCATGTTATCCGGACTTTCTTCAAGAGACCGAAAGCGTGAATCCGGCGCATCTAAACTTGCATATTGCTTCACGATTGAGATGAAGCAGTTATCCGAATTTTCTCCGGGTTTCAACCCGGGGGAAGGCTATTTTCAGGGCGACTGTTTTCGCCATACATTTTCCATCCCCGTCATGATCGTTCCCAGCACACAGACGACAAGGCTACGTGGGTCTTACAATACTACTGGTATTTTGAACGCCCAACCAATACAAACGCAGAAATGTTATCAACTGATCTAACATGAACAAAAAAATTTTAAGCAAATCGTCCGACGCTGGCGGTCCCACTAGGGCCACTCGACGCTTAGAGCACACGGTTGATCAACCACCATGAGATCTCAGAGAACCACGTTTCGCGGCCACCTCTTCGACCGCACACTAGCCTTGACAACCTAACCGATTTAGGTCGGAACAGCAAGTATTAACGGTTGGCAAGACTCGCTCCGGCTTTGCTAACTACGCAGTTGATTCCTCTCTCTCTCTCTCTCTCTCTCTCTCTCTCTCTCTCTCTCTCCANNNNTCGCTCTGGCTTTGCTATCTCCGCAGTTGATTCCTCTCTCTCTCTCTCTCTCTCTCTCTCTCTCTCCAGTCAAGCGGGACTTGTGAAGTTGTCCTGATGGTTGAGTCTGCCCACCACATCGGTCCATTGATCTCCAAGCTTACCATCTGAGGTGCGTTTTACCCAGCCTTACCGTTGGAGGCGCATGTCAAACAGTGAAACGAAACCATCTGAATTACTGAAAGTAAATTAAATTTCCAAAGCATGTCATCTTTCTTTCAGTGGATTCATCATAACATGTGGGTCAGTCTCGGCAGTCCTACAGCCACAACCCTTGGTTTTCACAACGAGGATGCTTTATGATCCTTTGTATATGCTGTCAGTAACCGGACGACCACCAACAAACGATAAAAACTGAACTGGAACTGAACTGGACGTCTATGGCGTCACAATGGTTCATCCCTGAATCTGAAGGGACGTGTGTATCAAGCTACAGTACGGGCTGTTTTGTTGTATGGCTGTGAGACTTGGCCTATTCGAGCAGCGGACCTGAGACGTCTTCAGGTGTTCGACAATCGTTGTCTCAGAACCATAGCTCGTGTGGGTTGGTGTCAGCGAATCCGTAACGAGGCAGTTAGAAAGCGTGTTTTCGGTTGTGTAACGGGTACTTCCATTGAAGAATGTGTCCAGCACCAGAAGCTGCGTTGGTTGGGACATGTTTTACGCATGCCGAACCATCGTTTGCCGAAGAGAGTGCCGTTTTCCATGCCCAATTCGGAGTGGCGTAAACGGAGAGGTGGCCAACCCTTGACCTGCCAGAGGGGTATGAAGGAGATCACGAAACGCTCGGGTGCTGTCGGTGCTACTCGCCTTCCAGGATGGGGACCGCGTGATCCTCACTGTGCCTGGTTGGAGACACTACAAGATATGGCTGCCAACCGATGTCAGTGTCGTTCTTGTTATCACTTTCTACTCAGATTGCCTGAGTGAATGTCTGGAGGTATATGCACCTCGGAATGATTGTGTTAAGCTAGCACTAAGTCCCTCCCCCATCCACCTTTATTCTTTTCTTCACAATAAGGCTTTCAAATAAGTCATGGTTGTACGGCAGTGAAGCATCGGTGTTGAACACTGATGTCATGCTGTCGATGATGATGATGATGATGAACTGGAATTGTAACCAATATCGATCACAACCGTTAAACGAGGTTAACACAACGAAACAGCGCTTACCTGTTGAAAGTACGGGGTGATGAACACAAAGAATACGTCATAAGCCAGGAACATGGCAAAGCAGATGGTGATTAGCTAGAATGGAGCGGGAAGAGAGAAAAAAGACGGAAACGGTAAGCAGATTTAAAACATGCATCCCCGGGGTGAACAATGAAGCAACCAGAGATTTGCAGGAAAGTGCAAGAGAAACACGAAAGCGCGCTTCATTGGGAGATATGATATCAGCTGGAACCCAATGGGCTTCAGTCAGTATAAAGGCTAATACTGAACACGCCATAAAACGGACGTTCCATAATTGCGGTGATCGACGAAGGAAGTATGAATGTATGCTGAAAAGCCGAGAATCCCTTGCTGCAGTGTACATCTCAGGAATCCCCGAGAGTCCCAACCAAAGTATTCTTAGCAGTACAGAGATCACTTCATGTTGCAGCTGAAGCGGTATTCAAGAAAAAAAGGAAGCATTTATCTCCGTGGGGAAAATACCCGGAGAGAGCCAGCTGGGAAGAAAGTGAAACCAAACTGCCAAATGTAATCGAATAATCTTCGGAACCAGCTATCGGTCTATTAATTCCCTAAAGCAGATGGAAGCGAGATGGTTAGAGCGCAAATTTACTGACTAAAAGGTTCGTGGTTCCAAACCGACCTCTGCATCTGGACTCCCCCTCTCTAGGCTTGGGCAACCAGACAGTATCCCAGCCGTCGTGCTTCCTCCGGGGAGCATGGCAGCTAGGCACCGAAAGAGTGATACAACTGACCGATACGATAAAG
>NW_008752012.1:204199-222158 GCF_000715545.1 Opisthorchis viverrini | reverse complement strand
CAAGGCAGCGGTGTTTGGTGGGAAATGCAAATGCATTACCATTTCTACGGAACAAGTCGCCACATGTTCCAACCCCCAACCTGGAGGGCCAGGAGACTGTGTTCGTCAGGCCTCTAACCATTGGCTGGTATGAAAGACTATGTGACTGTCGCAAAGACACTCCGCAGTATAGCTCAATGGGTCGCCGAGTTACACAAACCGCCACACCACGGTAAGGTCCAGTCTCCTCATGATGGGAGTAATATATAAATGATTGTACCCTTTCGGTGACTAGCTGCCATGCCAGCAGAAGGAAGCACGAGGGCCGGGATATTGCTAGGTTGCCCAAGCCTAGACAGGGGAAGTCGGGAGGCAGAGGTCGGGTCGAACCCTGAACCCTCTGGTCAATGAATTCACGCTCTAACCACTGAACCATCTCGCTCCGCCAGGAAAATATACTGCGATACGATAAATATCATAAGAATAGACAAAGGCGACGGACTTTGTACACCACATTCAGTTGAAGAAGAACACGATAGACGACAGGCTCATCTGGATTCACTTCAGATCCCGATAACAGCAAATTAATGCGTAAATGAAAGTGTTTTGCCACCTGTGTTGTTCTATTGTTCAGGTGCCAGCTATGGAATGTAGGTTATTGTCAATTGCATCCCTGTCTAGACTTGACCACTGACTGACTTCCTCGAAATGTCACCATGGTTGAGAAATCAGAAGTTGTGACGAGTCAGTCGGTAGGCTGGTGTCGGGGGGATGGGGACACCCAAGTTACGTAGCCAGGAGCTCACATCAGTGATTGTCACGTGGTAGAATGGTGTGACATTGTCGCCAGATCCTAGTTGACTGACATGTGAGTTGAAACTCCAAATGGTGGAACGATAATTTAGTCACAAAAGTACTTCAGTACAGTTAGAATAGGAGGCTAATAGGTAATCTTTCAAGAAAAACAAGTGAACGTACTTTTAACGATGGGAGTGGAATGCCAGAAGAGAGCAGCCAGGCGACCATGAAAACACCGACAGCCGTTTGAAGATGCCAACCGATGCTACGAAAATTTAAAAAAAAACATGCAGCAAGTAACTTCGTGTGCTCACGGAGATTAAGGTTCGACAACAACCGGGGATTAGTGCATGAACAACGATCTAACCAACGCACCGGAGACCGACAAATCTTGCAATCAGATATAGTACATCCATGTGGAAAAGGTTTCAGTTAAACGCCCTCAGTCAAAGCGTCGTCGTGGCCTAGAAACAGAGGTGAAATGATTCCCGTCCGGGCTATGTAATATGGGAACAACAATACTGACAAATCGAGAATGAGAGACGTCAAGATGAACCACGTATTTAGATTTCAGTGAAGTATCTTAGTTGATGAGCGGTCGGATAGTTGGTTGAGGGTTAGAGTTTACATTATCAAACACGGAATACCCAGGTGTGCTGAGTAAAAGCGCAGTACGGCAGTTTCTTCGCATCGTCCTTCTGTATAACAGATGCTGTTACGATTGCAAGTAGTTGATGATCATCAGTACCCACCAGGCTAATGAGATCTGGAGTAAAAAAACTCACTATGGTAACTGCCAACTTACAGGGTACAACACCAAAAAACGAAGTATTCAAAAGGAAAGGACAAATAGACAGAATGAACCTGACCAGAGGAGACTGCAACATCCGGCAGTGCCCACGATTACGAAAACGTTGGCAGTGTTGAAGCATTGGAAGATCGGGTGCGTTTACCGGTAATTGACTAGATGGCTGTTAATCTGTTTGCTGAGCTTTTCAACTGACTTGCAAACGTTTCGTCACCATAGAGGAGACATCATTAGATCGCAACTGGGTGAGTTCCTGTAAACCTCACAAACGAAAGATTCAGCTGGGTTCCAGGTGAGTCTCTCGAAAAACCAAATTAGTTCGCAAATGAGTGTATATTCGCTAATTTCGAGCAATTTGTTTTCAAGTGGAACGTAAGTTTGACGGAAACCCGGGGACTGCGCCTACCTGATGAACCTCAAAAAGGGCGAAACCGGTCGTGGGCTGTCGACGGATTTTCAGCAACCTTATGAGTAGTACATTACAAGTATATACTTGAGTGAGTTCCTCTTTTCAGACATGTGTCTTTAGAGTTTGCAAGAAGTAAATTTGAGTTCTAACATGATTGGCTGTTCACAACTCATCTCACTCGGAAGTTCATCGGTCCAATCGCGATCTGTGTTGCATCGTGGTCTGTATTTCTTGCGTTCGACTGGTCTTTGTTCCTATTCGGGGTGTGGCCAACAGGAGCAGAGTAATGGATCGATTGGTCGCAAGATACGCAACACGGTCACAACACAAATGGGGCATGAATTGTTCAGACTCGGAGGAAGATGAGTTCAGAACAGCCAATCACGTTGAAGAACTGTTTACGCAACCGCGGGCCAATGATGCCTCCCCGAATGGTGACGGAACGTTCGATCGCCCGCTGATTCAAGTGCCACTGCGAATACGGTGTTTATCCGAATAGGGTTTAGGTGAAACATTTGTGCAACATATTCAGTTGTGGATGATGGGAATACCCCGTGACAGTGCAACTTATGTGCATGCAATCAAGCTTGGAATCTGTGTACCACCCCGGCATGTGGAGAGATTCCCGTGGAAAATACAGAAAAGAAACTGGTTAGCATTCGATCACCGCATGACTTACAATTCCTCCTTGCGAAATATCAACCACACCACCATCAGTGCAATGCCTACGGGCGAGACCGCCAGTTTAGTGACGGACACATTGAATCCCACGTGAAATCGACAGAGACGAAAGTTGACGGCAAACCTGTAGAGCAAAAAAAAGACAAGCACGGCGACAGAATGAGGATCTGATCTAGCCGGGAAAAGCCATTTTGGCGAGAATTGAAAAGAACTGAAAACTCGTTCCAATTTGTACGTGTGACGTGTTGACGTCATAAAACGAAACCACACCCGAATAGAAATTGGCATTCAATACCCACTGAATTGTCTGTTGTGAATGGAGTAGGGAACGGTAACAAATGCTCAGATGAGTATACCAGAAATCGGAGTACATACCTCTTTTTAGCCGCCGGGAAGAAGTAGGTGATCCAGAATGCAAGCACATTGGTGACTGCCAAAATCCCGCAGCAAAAGAAAAGCGAGATGGCGAAGTAGACTGCAAAGTAAACGGAAGGGGGGGGGGCGGATGAATTTAGGGTGTCTATAACCCGAACTACAATGAAAACGGCGATTACGGAGACTAGTGTAGGCACATCCGGATTATAAAAGTCTTGCGAACGAAAACTGACCTTTCATTGGCAAACAGCACCTTTGGCGTCTTGATTGATGAAACATGCGTGTAACACTCAAAGACGGGTATTAGTGGACGAAATGGCTCAAGTGGTTAGAGAACCGCGAGTTTACTAAGCGGAAGGTTCGTGGTTCGAATCCGACCCGCTCTGCCTCCCGACTTCCCCTGTCTAGGCTTGGGCAACCTGGCAGTATCCCAGCCCTCGTGCCACCTTCGTGTGGCATGGCAGCTAGGCACCGAAAGGGCACCATAGCTGAACGATTGTTATTATTTATTATTACCAGTGGACGATTTGAGGTGCCTCAGTGAGGGCGGCGATTCTATGTGCCGCGGGGCTTGTGGAAAGAACCCCCTATATCCTCAACCCTCGATGTTAATTTTCTTCAGTCAGATCCGCTCCACGAGCTTTGATCTGTGACTCTTTGTCTTACTGAAAGTTCACCAAAATTATCATCTCTCTTAGTACGTTTCGCATATTCGCTTGAGTTACACTATTGTGAGACTACTTTTCATGAAGGAAACTACTCACAAGGTTGCTGAAAACTATTCGACAACCCAAGACCGGTTTCGACCTTCTTGGGGCTCATCAGGTAGGCGCAGTTGCCGAGTTTCCGTCAACCTCATGATCTACTTGAAACCGAACTGGACTGTTTTCGAGAAATACACGTATTTGCAAATCAATTTGGTGTTCACGAGAGACTCAACTGAATCCCCCGTTTATGATATTCTACAACTGAATGTGCTGCACACAGGCCGCCTCATGTTTCAGTTGGAATGATATTCGAGATATCGCAGTATATTTTCATGAAGAGAAGTTTTGAGCAACCTTGCGAGTAGTTCCCACTCCTTCATAGTACACGAATCGAATGCGTAAAAGCAACGCAAAGATAATTGTACTTTTTGTCTGGTATTGAAGGTCGATCGGTTCGGAACGGCTGCGTCGTAGACCGCACATTCATGGCCCATTTATGCGCGGTTGGCGGATGATGGACCACGCTGACTGTATTCCGAGGAAGGGACGCCGTCAAATCCACAGGGCATTTGAGTGGTTCACCATCTAATGTCTCTGGTTTGAGTTACTGGATTGTCAGTTTGTTTTCGGTACCTTGTAATGACTCGCATATTCAGTTTTGCCTTAAATTTGCTTTCGTTTTATAAACGAAAAAGAAATACACTCATTTGCAAACTAATTTGGTTTTTCGAGAGACTCACCTGGAACCCAGCTGAATCCCTCCTTTTTGTGATGCTTCCAGGCAGCTGAATGTGCTGCACCAGGTCGCCTCATGTTTCAGCCGCTACGATACTCGAGATATCGTGATACACGTTCATTCGCAATGCACTACTCATGAGGTTGGTGAAAATTCGTCGACAGCCCATGACCCGTTTCGCCCTTTTTGAGGCTCATGAGGTAGGCGCAGTCCCCGAGACGCAAACGGCCCATTTTGACGATCTGGACATCCCAGAGTATGAAGCCTCTGTGTGACCGCCGTTGTACAGACTTGGCTGTGTAATGACAGTCATGAGGTACCCATATTCGTGCACCCAGGATGCGTCTTTTAATCGGTGTGGGCTCTCTGCCGATCTTTTGAGCAGAGTGTAGGTTTCATCTCTTCAGTTATCCTCGGTTGGCGTGATATTTATGAGTCACAAGCCAGGCATTGCTGATGGCCTTAGAAGTGTCCCTCCTAGTCATCCTCCGCTCTTATTCTCTTGGATCTACACCAGGCGCAAGGCGCCCGGTTGGTTTCACATGCGACTAAACCCAATATGCTAATAAAAATAACAATAATAGTTGAGCTGTGATGCTCTTTTGAGGCATGGGTACCATCCAAGCCGAAGAAAGCACTACCAGGCTACCCAAGCCTAGACAGGAACAGTCAAGATGCCGGGATTCTGTTCGAACCACGGACCTTCCGGTCAGTGAGCTGATTCGAACTCAGTCACCTACTGTGCGATGTGAGAGGCCAATCCAAAAACGAATGCCGTGCAATGCTGGGTCATCAACTCTAATCAATCGAACGGTAAGAGAAGCTGTAATTAGAGCTGAAATCCCCTCATGCTGTGAATGAAATGGATGCATGTGATGAATCTTCGTTGTTATCGCTCACCCCAACTTTGACTGTTTGTTGATCACAGCAATACCCAACCTAGAAGAGGCAGAAGCAGTTGTGTTGCGAGTCACCAAGGCAACAACATCAAGCATTCCAGATTTGAGCCGTCGTGATCGACCACTTTGTTTTGTGACTGTGTTCGATCGTTTACAAACGTTGTCCATTTGGCAGCACAGCGCAGTACCATGACTATAATCTGGGTGGAACGTCGTGAAGAGGCAGCACAAAGAAATGTGAAATCTGGAGGCCCCGAAAGATAAGACGAGGTCATCGAAATAACGTGCGGAACCACGAAAAGCCGCAGATTCGTCTTCTAGCCCGACGATTTGTGTGACATGCATTGAAAGATGGCATATTGTCCACATACACCTAGCACAGATGTCGATTCACTACCCTTTCATTTTCACATCATTTAAGTAATAATCGCTCAGCTGTAACACCCTTTCAGTGCCTAGCTGCCATGCCACTAAAAGGAAGCACGAGGGCTGGGATACTGCCAGGTTGCCCAAGCCTAGACAAGGGAAGTCGAGAGGCGGAGGTCGGGTTCGAACCACGGACCCTCTGGTCAGTAACTTCACGCTCCAACCACCTGAGCCGTCTCGCCCCTTTCACATCATTTGGGATGTTGAAAATTCATTCTCTAATTTTTTCCATCGCAGTAAAGTTCCTAGGTGAATCGTATTTTCTCCCGAAATCCGAAATACTATGTTGCGTCACAGCCATGCTACCAGAAGGAAGTAAGAGGTCCTAGATACTGCTGGATTTCCGAATCTGGACAGAAGCAAATGAAACACGGACCTCTCGACTGGCATCTGGGCCGCTAGGTGACCTGGGCCTAACAATGAAACACGGACCTCTCGACTGGCATCTAGGCCGCTAGGTGACCTGGGCCTAAGAGAGGGCGAGAAGGCCCAAGTAGTTAGAGCAGGAATTTACTGATCGGAAGGACTGTGGTTCGGAACCGACCTCTGCCTCTGGACTTCCCCTGTCTAGGCTTGGGCAACCGGGCAGTATCCCAGCCCTCGTGCTTCCTTCGGGTGGCATGGCAGCTAGGCGCCGAAAGGGTGCTACAGCCGACCGTTTTTTCTGGGTTTAAAAAACACCAGAAAATCAGGTAAACCATCGGTTGTATGGATCTCTTCAGGTCGCTGTTCGAGCTATGATCCAGACGTAGTCAATGTTTCAACGAAACATTGAAGGGGATGTCAGTGAAGAAGTACGGTTAGGAAATTAGTTGAAAACCATTCTAGTTCTACTGACAACCTGGGTTCAGGCTCATGCTTAGAAGTGGACAAAAGAGAATTCGGAAACTATGTCAAGGAAGTAGAATAACAGAAATACATGACCGACATACATTTGAATTGGCGCCCAAAAGCCGCAACACGAGTGACTGGTTCTGTTCAGGAGAAAGAACAATAGCCTACACGCAGCGCATCACACCGAAGACGATCGATGGGAGACAAGTAATTGCACCCAGTACATATCAGATTCACAAGAGCACTTCGTTTTTGCACCTCAATGAGATCAGTATGGTGACGAAAACGGGGTCTCTGTTGAAGAGTGCGTTCTAAAATCTGTTGAAAGAATCACTGACGAAAACGAAGCTTGGCTTCTGCAGCGTGAAGACATGGTGCGTGATAATCAGTTCCTTTCGATCGATCGGCTATAAAGCATGCATCGGCTGCTAAAGTTGTCATCGTCGGGAAAATGGGAGGTGAAGTAGAGTAAAACCAGTCAGTGGATGGGATGACTAAATTAGCTAACTGATATGCGACGAACCGGAAAATTGGCATTGCACGCGATAGCTTTGAAGCAGGAGCGCAAACCTCTGCATGATTAAGCCACGTGCCATCAACCGGGTCGGACCCCGGGGCCCTATCCAGGAAGTCTTTAATAGTCAACCCAAATGCATTTGCTTTCATAATTTGTTCTCAGGTCACGGATATTATGGCTCACGTTCAGCACCATTCAGCAAAGGGATGGGCCTGGTTGGTGCCTAGTTGTCCTGTCACCCAAAGGAAGTACGAGGGATGGGATACTGCCAGGTTGTCGAAGCCTAGACAGGGAATTCGGGAGGCAGAGGTGGGTTCGAACCACGGACCTGCCGGTCAGTGAACTCGGGCCACCTTGCTCCTATGCATACAACACAAGACCTGGCCCGAAACGGTAAGATTTGACGAAGATCGATAGATATCTGATGAGATGGTGTGTGGAATTCATCGAAGTAGTTTGCGATAAAACGCGTTTTGAATTTTGGGTAAAATACAATGCCTGACCTCCTTCATTCGTAGGATCGAACAACAACAAACTTTTCGAGGCTTGCTGAAATCAATCGATAAATACTTAACATACCGTTCTTCGACAGAGACCTCACGTGTTATTCGCGAATTAATGAAACACGGTTTTGTGCTCGAGTGGTGTTCTGCTCACCAAATAATTGTAGCTGCGCACTAATTAGGTTTTCGATTGTGCAGTATGAATAATTCGGGATAGGGAGAGGGGCGAGTGATCTCAGTCTGTGGACTGAACTGTTTGCATATAACTGGTGTAAGATATCATCAGACTAGCGCTCCGCACCGCCATTTCGGTATCAATCAGAAAGGTGAGGGCAAATTTACGTAGACGTTTCAGGCTTCGCTCAAACCATGTGCCTAATAGATGTTTTGTATACCAAAAGTGGCACCATGAGGGTAAAATTTCGGGTGAGTAAAGATGCTCTAAGGAGTACGAGTAGCGTTCGTTTGTGGAATATTCTTTTCACAGATGCACTAACTCGTTAACGTCACTTATCATGCTGAACTCCGAACAAGGTTACGTAGTTCCGTGACCCCTTTAGCAACAAGGAGAACATTGTGAACTGGCATCATGTTCACGTGACTGGTGATATCGCATGCCATGGAAAAACCATCTCTTGTTGTTGTCGCTTACAGCAGTGACACCAAAGGTGACAGACAGAATTGGAGGGTGTCCAATGAAGGTAAACGATGGAAAATGGCCAAAATTCTTTACCGGACGAGGAAACCTATTTTCCTGATGGAACGCTACTCGTAAGGTCGCCGGAAACTCCCCGACAGGTCACCCATTTCGCCATTTTTGGTGCTCGTCAGTTAGTTGTCTCACGTTAAAACCAAACTGCTTTGCAAATGGATGTGTTCCCCGAATCGCATCCGATTTGGTGATGAAAACCTAAAAACACAATGCCTGCTTGACGGGCTCATTAAGGGAGAAATTAGTCGTGCACTGCCAGTCACTTTACGGGTAGCGTGTTCCGTTAGAGAGGCGGCCTTGGCACAGCGAATTCAGCTGAAAAAATATATATAATCGTTCAGTTGTATCACCGTTTCAGTGCCTAGTTGTCATGCCATTCAAAGGAGACAAGAAGACTGGGATACCGCTAGGTGGCTAGACAGGAGCAGTCTAGATGCTGAGTTTGGCGAGATGGTTCAAGTGGTCATAGCGCGAATTTACTGACCCGAAGGTCCCTGGTTCGAACCCGACCTCTGGTTCTCGACTTCCCCTGTCTAGGCTTGGGCAACCAGGCATTATCCGAGCCCTCGCGCTTCCTTCGAGTGGCATGGCAGCTAGGTACCGGAAGGGTGTTAGAGCTGAGCGGTTCTTTTAGTTTGGCTTGGATTCACGGAACAGATGCCTTAACTACTAAGCTATCTCGAACCCAAATTAGTTGAACAAACTCATAGACGGATTCAGTAACGTATCTCATCAAGATCAAACCAGTTTGAAAATGAGTGTATTTCACGTGCTGTGGCCTAGTTTAAAGAGGATGGGCATCGACAGAACCACAGTACACTAGAGAACCCAATGAGAAAACTTTACAGATGTCCAGCTCCGAGTGAAAGTGGAGGTGAGGTGAAATCTGGTTACGAATCAATAAAACCTCTGCCGAAGTTGAGGCAGCTGCTGGCTTGACTGCCCGCAAACGACCCAGATTGAAAGCAATGACCAGAAGGTAGTGCCATTCTGATCGCTACATCGCATCAACTGAGGGCGGGGTATCAGATGTGAACATGCAGGGCATTTTGAGTTGGGCAACTGAAAGCGATCCAATAGCATTTTACGCTAATGGTTTTTTATTTCGAGCGGAGATTTCGTTGAATCACGGAAAAGTACGCTGAAAACACCTCGCATGTCAGGTGTCCGGAGTTCAAACCCCGGGGCGGCCATTGGATATGCACTGCTGATGAGCTCTAACAAGAGCAAACTCGAGTCTAGTGCTCCCCCTGTTTGGTGTGGATTCACATGAATAATTGGGCCAGGATAGGAGAACGACTGTTCAAAACGAGGGTGATGTGAAACTAAACGAAAAATTATTGAAGGACAATTTCTGACCCTGTGCAACACATGCGTGGAATTTACGTGAAATGTGATCTTGACATGTGGCTAACCCATGTTAACCGGGCTAGCGTCCGATTGGTTTTTCACATTGAACTGTGCCAATGGACATCCGCGTGCGAAAGGTGATGCCCTTAGCCCAAGTGCGCAACCACTCAGTCGCGCTGTAATCGAAGTACACCCGAGAGAATGAGACCGGAAGGTGAACAGTTCCAAAGAAACCAGCATATCCAACCCGTGGCCCATCATGGCCAGCTAAAGCGGGTATAATCGAACATTTGGAAACCAGTGTATACAAAGGTGACCCGCATCCTCTGCACTAGCCAATGATAGCCCCCATACAATCTTATCTTTACGACGATAGTCACCTTTAGAGCCGTTGTAGGCCGATGTACAACGCAGTGAGCCGAGAATTGTATGATCTATAGATGAAGGCTGGCTACCAAAGTAGTAGGCCGCGACCGAAACGTTTGCACAATCACAGTTTATCCAAGAACCCGTGCAGTCTGATACCGAAACAACGTATACTTCGGTGGACGCCCCAAACGGACAACAAAACCACATGCCGGTTCAGGATAGATTGACGGTTGTTTCTGTTAAGTCCCGGTGGTCTGGCGAAAGATGACATTTCCATCCGGATTGGGAAGGCCAGAGCGGCCTTTGTGAACCTACGTCACCTGTGGCGTAGGCGCGACATCAGCTTTTCTGTCAAGGGTCGAGTTTACAATGCTGCGTGCGCCCCAGGTCGAGTTTACAATGCTGCGGTGCGCCCCATACTATTATACGGATCAGAAACCTGGCAGGTGCGCCACCAGGATGTCAAAAGGCTTTCACTGTTTGACCATCGATGTCTTCGGAGCATTGCCCGAATCTGGTGGGAACACCGGATCAGCAATTCTGAAGTACGTCGAATGTGTGGGGGGGGGGGGAATAACTCACACTCGACAGATGAACTGACTGCACTGCATCGGTTGCGCTGGCTTGGCTAGGCGCTGCGTATGCTAGTCGACCGACTTCCTCGAAGGGTTCTTTTCGCACAACCATGTAAAGGGTAGAAGAGAGCGGTCAAACAATGGCTTGGCAGCGAAATACAGAAGCCATTACCAGCACACTCAACTGCGCTGGCCATTGCCGTCTTCCTGGATGGAGACCTAGATGGTTGGAGACATTGTCAGACATGGCCCAGTCGCACCCTCAATGGCGCTCATGCATCAAAGCTATTGCCTTCAATGCATAGCCCCTTTCCTAATCTCCCCACTTGTCAGCCCACTGACAGTGCTTTATTTACGCACCAATTTACCAGCTCCCGCCTCCAATGCGCAACTAAAACTATGGCAGCTACAAGCATTGTAGGACAAGTAAGCGTTATTGCAACTGACGATGACGATGATGATGTTTCTGTGAAGCCTCGTTCATTGTGGTCACTCAGATACAGGTTGCCAAGTATATAGTAGTTACTAGAAGTTACCACATTGGAACGGCTGAAATGTCCCACACTCTTCGCGCCCTCACGCTTGGCGTTTGCTCTTTGTTATCGACCAAATATGGTAATCGAACGAGGACTGGTCAAACCGAAGTAATCTGAATCCCGTATTATCACGGCGCGTGATTCAACGCCACGAATGTTCTATGTCGTATAGGTGTAGGAAAGTCGTTCACTTCTAGCTGGCCTTCTATTGAAGCAAATTATACATCAAGGTCGATTCTCACGCCACAGTAGATCGATCAGTGTAAACACCGAAACTCAAAGACATGTGGTGCCCTTCAGAAAGACTAATTTGTCATGCGTAAAGGTGCGTCAAAAACACTGGCGCCAGGATAGGAGGATTGGTCATTACAGGTTAAAACTTGCTAGCTTACTGCTCGACAAGTTTGCCTTTCAACTTCTCCTGTCTAGGCTTGTGCAGCCTGGCGCTGTCTAAGCCCTCGTGCTTCCTTCGGATGGCATGGCAGCTAGGAGCCGAAAGGGTGTTACAGCTGAACGATTTCGATTGCACAGAAGGATGGATGCTATCCCTAATAAGCCTGTACTAAGTCACCAGAAAGGCATAAAGCGCGAGAGCGAGACACACTAGAAAAAGGTGACAACTGTCTATGGTACCTTATC
This sequence comes from Opisthorchis viverrini, assembly GCF_000715545.1. Classification (NCBI taxonomy): domain Eukaryota; kingdom Metazoa; phylum Platyhelminthes; class Trematoda; order Opisthorchiida; family Opisthorchiidae; genus Opisthorchis; species Opisthorchis viverrini. The sequence continues at coordinate 210,305 of NW_008752012.1, read as the reverse complement.
AAGACCAGAAAAAAACGTGAATTGCACCGAAGGTAACCAAGATGAATCAATCAGTTCATACCAGAAGTGCACACACATTTTCTGTCAAATTAAAGATACAATCGACGAAAAAACATGACTCAGTAGCTTCGCGTTAGGTGAACCAGTACCACCCAGAGAACAGCCAGAGTGACAGAGAGTCGTTCTTAACATGAATTAGTTTGTGTGTTTGTGGGAATGATCGTTTCTGTGATGAAGAAAATACAAGGTGTAAATTTTGACGACGGATAGAAAATAATGTTCAGAGTTTGATGGTTTATTTTCTGAGCCAATGAATGACAACCTGCAGTGCTTCTATAGTTTTTTTTATACATATTCAGTCACCTGTCTACCTGTGGAGAAAACAGAAGCGAAAAAAGAGGTTTTGTTCGTCACTGGTGGTTAGTTACGAAGTTTTCGATGGCAGATCAAAGGGGCTTTCCCCTGAGGGATCATTTATGACATCATTATTGTAAGTTGAGGGTTTGATCCTTCCAGGTTTAGCCGCTTGAAAGTAAACGGAGTCTGTCACTCTCAAACCGCATCTCGGCGCAATATGAAGTGTATCCAGAGTCCGTTTCTGCAGACGTGGCCAAGTCCTCGCAATTTAAGCGCATTACGTTGTAAAACTGGATGCGATTGACGACGGTGTTCACATGTATTTTATCGTTCCCTTAGTGATCTTCCGAAATCCTTAGGCGGTAAGCAGCCGAAATTTCCAATGAACGAAAGCTCTCGAAATCCTCTGCTAACCGGCAGAAAAAATACCTAGGAAAGACACCAGGCTAACGGACTCGACGAGCACTGATCAAACTCGGCCGTGGTGACAGAGTCGACGAGTCTGTTTGATGGAGCTACGTACATGGTTTAATCGTTTGATCGAGAAAAAGCGGCAGTATGCGAAGCTGATGGTTCGTATGGCTCGGTGGAATCAATGATCTCCCTTTTACACAACCACGATAACTGGTTGCACATAGAATTGCTGAAATGCCACCTGTAGGTTAGTTTGTGATAAGTGGCCAGTGATCTTGAATGCCCGCACCGTTCGGGTTTTCTTCGAGCCAAAACACAACTGAACCAGACGGATATGTTCCCTTCCTGGATGTCTCTCCCCTCTTTGGGGAAGGAATGCTTACATACGTACATATATGTACACACTGAATCATTCTAACTGAACTACGGAACTCGGTAACTGAGTGCAAGACCTAACTATTTAGGGAGGGTACGAACCCAAGCGGGATTTATACATCGTTCAGCTGTAGTAACCTTTCGGTGCCCGACTGCCATGCCACTAGAAGGAAGCACGAGGGATGGGATACTGCCAGGTTGCCCAAGCCTAAACAGGGGAAGTCAAGAAGCAGAGGTTGGGTTCGAACCACGGAACTTCCGGTAAGTAAATCCGTGTACTAAGCACTGAGCCATCTCGGAGCCAACCAGATGAACACACGAGAACACCCCTCGATAGAGATCTAATCGGATCTTATGCTTTTGAAATGGTTCCGAAGGAAGGCATGCATATGAAAATCAACGCAATCGTCATACAGGAATGGACCTACAATGATGGGGTGATGACAACCGGTGTTCACTCGTGCGGGACCTAGCTGGAATAGTTTTCAATGACGACAAAACATGACTATACCAAACGAGTTCCGATGCGACTCGAGCTAAAGTGTAGTGATATTCATTATGCTGGAAAACCATACGCGGTGCGATTCCGCGAAGCCACAGCACTCGACGGAACGGATTGGAATCTTGTTGTTTTCAAGATGTATATGTTTTGCGTCAGTATAGCTGACGTCCTACCGATAAGATGAAATTAATCCAAAGTGATTCGGTCAATACCTGTAGCACATGGGAAGGGAAATATTTCCATGATCGATGAAGGAGTTCAGTATGTACCATTACTTCCAGGATGACAAGGATCAGTTTTTGATCGCTGTTCGGAACCTCTTCGCTTCCCCACCGCGTCGTTTGTCTAAAAAATTTAGACTCCTATGAACACAGATAGCCCTCCTACCAGTTTACTGGGTTTAAAGGTGGCACTTAGGAGTTCAACAAACACACTTATCTGCATATATCAATTCGCTTTTCACGGGAGACTAAACGGAATCTCTCGTTTATAATACTCCTCCACCAACGACTTGGGAAGGTTACCGCCTAATTTCTTGCTTTGTCGATGATCAATCCAGTCCACAATGTGAATGAATGTCTCTCACCACCGCGGTGGGTAGAAACCGTTACAAGAAATTCGGGACTATCCGCTCCGCACCATGTTCATTGATCAGCACGAACCACAGTTAGCGGCAGGTCGCTTGTCGATAACTAGATTCAGCCCCTGCATAAACCGTACCGCTGAACGCACACCAGCGTTTCATCGTGAGTAGCTCCGGTGTACCTCGGTATATAACACATGAGGGAGGTGTTAGGTGGGAATACGACTGGTTTGCATTACCTCCAGAGAACCATAATCATCAAGTTCGATTACAAAGTGACTCGCTCAATGATGATGCCTCGACGATTGGTGACAGAACTTCCACAAGTGCATTGCCGAGCTCAGCGAACAGATCAACAGCCACCTGGTTTACAACGGCCGAGATGGCTCAAGTGGTTAGAGTGCGAATTTACTGACCGGAAAGTCCGTGTTTCAAACCCGACCTCTTCCTCTCGACTTCCCCTGTCTAGGCTTGGGCAACCTGGCAGCATCCCAGCCCTCGTGCTTCCTTCGGGTAGCATGGCAGCTAGGCACCGGAAGGTGTTACAGCTGAGAGATTTTTTTAAGCAACCCACTTAGTGGAGCCAAAGTTTGACACTGATTTTACTCGCTTGCTAAGTGCAGATGAGGCGAAACGTGCACAGTGAAAAACAACTAAAAATACGTACTTTTCTAGGAAAGTCCCTCCGCAGTGCTGCACTGATTTTCGACAAAGAGTAGTATGAGAAGACCAGTTAGTATGTCTACCCACCAATCGATCGATCAATGATTCAGGCGGCACTAATGAAGTGATCACTTCACCGACGTCGCCTTGTCTACAATTTATTTCGATGAGCGGTGAACCAATGGGTATTTTGATGGCATGCTTTTTTGTTTTATCTGCCCTATTTGTTCTGCACCATCATTATAGATAAAATAAATAAATCATTCAGCTGTAGCACTCTTTCGGTGCCTAGCTGCCATGCCACACGAAGACGGCACGAGGGTTGGGATACTGCCAGGCAAACTAAAAACGAACAGCATATCGTACAATGTGGTCAGATGGACGCGGAATCTGAGTCAGGTGAAAGTTTGGTCACGTAAGTGATTTTGAACACAGAACTGATAATCAGACCGCACCGATGGTCTTCAAAAAGACGGACAGCCACCTTCTGAGACGCACTATTCAGTGGGGGCGAGATGGCGAAAGTGGTTAGAGCGCGAATTTATTGACTGGAGGGTCTGTGATTCGAACCCGACCTCTACCTCTCGACTTCCCCTGTCTAGGCTTGAGCAACCTGGCAGAATCCCAGCCCTCGTGCTTCCTTCGGGTAGCACGGCAGCTAGGCACCGAACAGGTGTTACAGCTGAACGATTTTTTTTACTATTCACTGTGACAGTGTTTTTTATGAACGGTTCGGGTACGAGGACTCCCAGCGCATGGGGGAATCGTAGATATCCCTAGGCTATCCAGGTTGGATCCCGGGTCGATAATCATGCATCCACAACACATCACATTCGTGTCTTCGAGTTGGCTGTTTCTTGTTCAACAGCTATTCGAAGGTACACATTTACCGAGTACCTATCTCTCACAGCTAAATGTACCCATTGCACCTGCTTATTGTTTGGGCACGACGCGCCCAGAGAAGCCCATCCAGAGATGGAAAACCCGCTCAGAAAGTCTACATCGCCCTCCGCCTCTCCCGCTTTCTCGTTTCGCAGAGGATTATCGATGGATTTTCAGCACCTTATGAGGTAGTGCATTACAAATATAACCTCAACAAGTGTTTTACTTGAGTGACGCGCAATGCCAGAATGCACGAATTTCATGTCCTCTAACATGGATCGGGGAAAACGGACCAAATTAGGAATGACGTCGAACGAAAGAAGATTTTCGGGTTGAATCTCCCGAAAGCCCAAACATCAACCGACCGACCATCAGCCAGCCAATAATGGATGAGAGTTCAAAGACAGACCGAACAAAAGCGACAATGGACGGGAGAAGGAACTCACCTGCAGTGTCGTAGAAGTAGTAGTAAATCAATATAAAGCCCGACGCGAGAACAAGTAACAGCCCCAAAGCGACGTACATGGCCCATTTGGATTGCTTGAAAGCAGCGGTTCGAGCTTGCATTTCTCTGAGCCTGACAAAACGAAGCACAAAAATGAAGCCGTGTAGAATGCAGGTTTGTGCGGGTCTCACGTCTAGTTATCTCTGAGAGTTAATCGAGACAGATTCCAAAAACGGAAGGGTAGCAAACAGACGCTGAAAAGGAGATCTTTACGGTGCATCACCCATTCAGACTACTTAGCTCTACAAAGTGCACAAGGCCACCCCAGGATCGATCGAAATTGTTATCGTTCTCTCAAGATATCTTCTCCTGAGAGGCATAAACCCAACAAGTTGCAATGAGATTCATCATCATTGCCAGCTGTAATAACCGCGTACTCGTCGTACAGTGGTTGTAGCTGCCACAGTTTCGTTCATTGGTGATTTGGGGAGGTGGGGTAGATAGCTGCGCATTGGAGGCGGGAGCTAATAAATTAGTGCGTGAATACGGCACTGTCAATGGACTGTCAGGTGGGGGGATTGGGAAGGGAGCTATGCATTGAAGGCAATAGCTTGGCTGCACGAGTGCCATTGATGGCGCGACTGGGCAATGTCTGACAATGTCTGTAACAATTGACGTGGACCGTCTCGGGGTCCCCATCCAGGAAGACGGCAATGACCAGCGCGGTTGAGTTTGCTGGAAGAGGACCATGATGTAGTAATGAAGACGTGAGGAATAAACCAGTGAAATTCTTAAGCATAACCTCCGAACACAAACCACCTCTCACTTTTCACTTCAACCGGATGACCTAGGTGATCTGAACTTCCAGTAAAGCTTAAATCACTGTCACTCAGGCACAAATGGATTGAGGAGAGAAGATGAAAGCGCGCAACGCATCCAAGTTTCAATAAAGCCATAAACAGCGAATTGGAAGGATTAAGCTGGTTTGGAGACCTCATCATCATCATCATCATATAGAATATCTGGTTAGAATGGAAAGTGAGAATGGTGTATCGGAACCTATTGTTTCAGGACCTGTATATCAACTCAGTTATTAAATTCAGTCTAGCAGTTCAGAATCATGTGCCAAAGATACATCGGTTCCAACTACTACTACAGTTTCGATCACCGGAAAGTGAGAAAGCAAGCAAGGGAAGCACTGAGGGACATGGCATGTTCATTTAGTTGGGGAACTGGACAGCTAGGCATTGAAGGCGATTGCTGTGATGAACGAGCGCTACCAGCTCCCTCCCGAATATGAGGGAGCAAATCAAAATTCAATGACTACGGGCTGCATACATGTGGACAGATAGTCTCGCTTCCCACATGACTCTACAGTGTTTTGGAGAGTAGTCAAATTGATGGCCAGCATATATTGGAAAACAAACAGAGAGAGGCACGTGACCGACTGACCTACCACAGTCATACACATTGGGCGTATTCATCAATACTTGACTAAATGAACACTTTTCCTAAGCGGCCCACTTTGAGTTGACCGGTTCTTCTCTTGGAAGTATTCATCACTCGAAGTTGTGGAGAGTCCTACGTATTTTGGATGTGGTATTAGTTCCGATTGCAGTGTGACAATCCACGAATCTGCAAGGCTCAGATCACGTGTACTAGATTGAGACACCTATGGCGTCAAACCGGTATATCCCTGCATGTCGAGGGACGTGTGTATCGGGCTACAGTGCGGACTGTTTTGTTATACGGCTGTGAATCTTGGCCTGTTTGAGCAGCGGAACTGAGACGTCTTCAGGTGTTCGACAATCGTTGTCTCAGAACCATAGTTCGTATGGGTTGGTGTCGGCGAATCCGTAAAGAGGCAGTTAGAAAGCGCGTTTTC
>NW_008752012.1:199926-203646 GCF_000715545.1 Opisthorchis viverrini | reverse complement strand
CTGTCGATGAAGATGATTAGTCTGTTTAGATCCAACGAGGCACTACCACCCAGTTTGTAAGAATCCCAAGTAATCCATCACATCAAGTTCCTGGGTTATGTTCGTCAGTCAATGAGGGCACCCACTGAATACAGCGAGTTCGTGACAAGAGTTGGTAAGCGAGTATTGGGTACTGGATCGGATGATACTTGAAACTAACCAAAAGAACAAAGGGAGAAACCAATTCTAGGGATGAACTTCGAAGCTAGCTCGTCCACGCAACTCACCCTCTGACTGGAACGATAACAACGCGAGCGGTTTACGGCTGACAAGCTAAGTTGACAGCATTAACAACAGATTCTATCTAACTTCCACCACCGTTTTAGCTGTATGGTCGAGCGAATTTGATACAAGTATTTGCTACGGACAGATAAAAAGTCAAAAAACCGCACTAATTCATTTGATTACAGCATGAAGTTTTATCTGACAACACCTACACTCACACCTACACTACAGCACATTGCACAAGTGCTCGAATGGTCACGTGTATACGCTCCAGTTAGTGGTACCTGGAGTCAAGCCGAAATTAATCGACGCGGACCTAACGATGACATTCCTTAGGCGGTTCACGGCGATACAAGTAACCATACAGTTTTCCCACTTAGGAAAGAGGCAAAACTCCGGAGATCTCTCAAAGCGGGCAGAAGTGAAAGAGGAAAAAAACTTACAAGTCCTCATATGACAGGAAGATCATCGCACAACCGAGGACGATGGACAGCAAGGCAATGCTGTAGATGAGCAGCACGGCCGGATTGAATAGTTCTAGTTGTCTGCTGGTTGGTGGATCTCGAAAGATGGTGAGCATTGCTTCAGAACCGTTTGGACTGGAAGAAAGCTGATGGGAGGGAGAGTGGGAAATCCACGGTGATAGTATAAAGTTGAACACATTTAGACATATCAAAAAGTATAAAGTTGAACACATTTAGACATATGCCCACAGTTGGCCGAGCGGCACAGGACAGATTTAATCGACAGATAGAAACGTACGTATGTAACCTTTTGGTGAACTGAAGTGTAACGGTGGACACTACTGATGGGAGGCATGCGAGTAGTATGGTTTCTCGTAAATCCGCTTCGTGTCTCTTGAGAAGTAAGATCTATTACGGAGTTCGTGGAATCGCATTTGCTTGCATTTGAGCAACAGTCAATGAATATCCAGGAAAGTTCAGGAAGACGAGTTCAAGGAGAAAGTGAACAAGATGCATATGAGTTTTGCTTCCCTGTTCAATAGTCTGTAACTGTTCACTTGGCATTTCCCGATAAATAACTCCGCAGCGAATGCCCTCTTCCTTTCACTAGTACCATGGTCTCCAGGGCAGACTAGTAGTGACGCTGGAAAGCTTGTCCGAGGGACAGCTGTCAAGCACAGCTGGGCGGTAGGCAATAAACGGGACAGCCAAACTGCCGTAGGAGGAAGTAATCGGAACGATGGACTTCGCCGCGATTAGAGGAATGGTCCATAAACGCAGAAGTCATCCATCACACATGGTAGGGCCATGCAAAACCTGGATTTGGTTATTCTCCTAAAGGGACTGCTGGAACAGGGTGACTAAAAGCTGACTCTCCAGGAGGACTAGATTACAGGGTGTCTCATAATAGACGCAAAATTTGATTGGATGAGTAAACGTAGTCAATCAGAGGAAGGACGACAAAATCATTCATTATTAGTAGCCACATAAAGGAGGTTCGTGTGCACCGTATTATGAGACGCCACCTTCATCTCTACCTGTATCATTTCACTTTATTACAAAACATCACGGAAGAAGACAAGGAGCAACGTGTTACGTTCGCTGACTGACTGCTAGACAATGAAGAAATCGTTCCCAACATCTTATGGAGCGGTGAAGCAAATTTTTCTTTGGATGGCATAATCAACAAGCACAATTGCGTGATATGGTCTCGTGAAGCTCCTCACGAGTACCTCACCCACAATCTTTATTCCCCTCATCTCTGTGTATGGATGGGGTTCTCCTCAAAGTGTCTCCTGCGTCCCTTTTTTCTTTGATGCTACGGTTTCCAGCGACAGTTACCTCCATATGCTGCAGAAGCATGTTATCCCGCAACTCAAGCAGCACAAGAAGTCACCGACCGTCTTTCAACAAGATGGTGCTCCACCCCACTACTCAAACCAAGTGATAACTTATCTCCAAGAGCAATTTTCTGGTGAGAGAGTCATTGCTCGTAGATTTCCAAACATTTGGCCCGCGATGTCACCCGATCTCACACCTCTGGATTATTGGTTTTGGGGGATGATCAAGGCTCGCGTATATCATGAAAATAAACCGAAGAATTTGGCGGAGTTAGGAGTAAGAATTAAAGAGTGTGCACGAGTGACGCTTGAAGAAGTTAAACATGCTGTGTTTCACATCTCATACCGCCTCCAACTTGTTATAGAAGGAAAGGGCGGTTTCTTTCAACATCCTTTGTAATGCCAGTTTTTCACGGTAAACCTCCATGGTGCAAGTGTGTCCACATATAAAATGATAAATGTTTGAATTGGTTTTAAAGTTTTAACATGGGTATTATTTTTGCGTCTATTATGAGCACTCTGTATTCATGTGTTTCTGAAGGCCAATCAGAAACGGTCTTTTCTGAGGGTAGTCCCTCCAGGCAGCTATAACTGCACCCACTTAAGAAACGGTGATAGTCTCCCTTCTCCGAAGTTGACTCTTACCAACTCCAGTATGGCGCTCCCGAAAGGGGAACTGCCACGACTTTCTGGATGAGCAATGAAATATACATGCCATGATAGTTTTCTTGTATTCAATTCGATATGAGCATGCTACTGATCTGCCTACGATGCTGGAACAAGCCCGAATCACTTGACAAGCCACTGATATAACCAAACTGCATTTTCTCCAGCCGTTTCCTAAATCGTTCAGCTGTAGCATCTTTCGGTGCCTAGTTGCCACGCCACCAGAAGGAAGCACGATGGCTGGGATACTGCGAGGGCCTAGACAGGGGAAGTCGAGAGGCAGAGGTCGCATTTGAACCACGGACCTTCCGGCTCTAACCACTTAGCCATCCCGCCCCTAGCCGGTCTCTTTTACCATAGGTTGATTGATTTACACGCAGTATTTAGATCAGGCGGGCGGAACTACCAACACCATTGGAATTTACGAGCGATTTGGAACTCGTACATCTTTACCCAATTTATTGCATACAATGCTATACAACCCAAGAGGGAATTGTAGCATACAGAGTTCCCATCGATTTGCACTCCTGACACCAATTGGTAGAAAAGCTGACTTCTGGTCGGTTTGTCTGAAAACTAGCTCAAGGTCAAAGCCCTGAACCGAAAGATAGTTCACTTTTGACTGTTTCCTTCAAGGTGTGTACTCATTCGTATGCTCGTGCCGAGCATCATACGTTGGTCGTACGACAAGGCATTTGTCGGACAGAATACGAGAACACAATCCCGTATCTCTGAGTGGTAGTGGAAAGAAATCAGGCTCAAGCGCGATTGCAGCACACTTGGCCGAAACCTGTCATGTCATAGGCAAGGAGCAAGCCTTCACCATTATATACCGGATATCTCTGAACGGATCACGACTGGTACTATCGATCGCAGAGGCGATAGGAATCCGACTGCTGGATCCACAACTTTGCATCCAAAAGAAACTTGTGCGACCTCTGAACTTGAACTGGCCCACGAAACATCTGGTCCCACAAGTCTGTCTG
>NW_008752012.1:190177-199895 GCF_000715545.1 Opisthorchis viverrini | reverse complement strand
CCGCACCGAACCCCCCTTCCTTTGACTTCTATTTCTCTAAAGTGTATGTAGCCCCGATCTTAACCTTTTCCACGTGATTTCTGCTACCATATAAATTTGTGATGTACTAGTCAAGATGAACAATCACTGAAAACAAGGTTTGTTCGCTTCCTTCTGATAACGTCAAAAGGTCTATAGTAAAGCGCACGATAATGGACAGTTTGGTTAAGTTCTGTGAAGGCCCTTTGTGATAAGCCGTGTTTTATTGAAGGAGTCCCACTTTGCCTGCGTATACAAACAGTTGTGAAAACCGTGCTTTCGGGGGATTCTTGAATCCGTGTCACACCGACGGTGCGCCAACGGTCAGCCTGGTATGTGGCACGGCTGAAGCAACACTGTTTGAATTCGTTTTGCTTCACCCTGAGCAAGAGGAACTCCCGCGGTGAAGCGGAAGATGAAAGGAATTCCACCCCAAAACTGCCGGCTATTCGCTGCACACAAATGCTAGTTTTTCTCACCACTCGGTGGACCCACAGAACATAGACTCAAGAGGAGCATTTGATCTCCCATCTGGCTCGTTTGGGAGGTCGTATATCAAGTTTTGAGTGTTCCAAAACCACCTAAATGCAGCTAGCTTCTTGAATCCGGATGATGACGTGTCGATACTGTTGGTAGGTGGTGTCTGTTTATGTATCACACGTTCTTTTTTTTGCGTAGCCGCTATATTAATCTCATTTTTGGAATGCTCAGTATCTCATAAGTAGTTCCAAACTGATCGAGGTACGTCTGCATACCACTTACAGTTGTCATCAACTGGTAGCATTTTTCAACGTTCATTATAGGGCAGCAAGCCAGCAAGACACTCTCACACTCATTCCGACAGACGCGCTAGTTGGTCACAAACAATGCCGTACAGATTCGGTTCATTTGTAGGTCATCAGTTCACTACCAGCATCTCTTTCACCATAGATTCACTGCTGGTTGTCAGTTAGCAGGAACTCGGTAGCCATCGACAGATGTCATGTTATGAATGGAGAGTAAGCGAGATCCAGGTCTGTGATTGATCCGCATTTGTCAAGTCCTCAGAGAGAGAGAGAGAGAGTCAAGACGGCTAACATTTGGCGATGAAAGTATTTGCTCAAAGCACAGTACAGACGGTTTGATTTTTGTGTCGGAAAATAGGCGGTATCGGGACATAGTTTCCTAATTATAGCCTCGTTAATGGTGAACAGGCTGAGGTGGACAGGGTATCTAGAAGGCCCAAGTAGAAGCGGCGGCTGCGTATAAGATGGGTCAAAACATATGATTTACATATGATTTACTGATCTGATAGGGCACCCCTTGAAAATCCCTTGTTCATGACATTACGAGTTGGACAGGATAACAGAGCAGGCAATTTTGGTATTCTGGTGTCTTGATAAACAAAGTAATTATTTTACCCCCACCATCTGGAGGGGGCAAGATCCATGTGGAGTAAGATCAAATATCCGACTGTAATACAGTCATTGAAAGGTTTTACCCCATTCAGACGAAATCGGTTGTGAATTATGTACACCAAGGCAAGAAAAGCAGGTCTAACATGGTTGTGTATAGGAACGGCCAAAAAAGCAGGGATGGATTCGAACCACGGGTGGTCATAGTTGGCAAACCTTAGCACCCCTAATAGACAAACATCGCTCAACTGTAGTACGCTTTCGGTGCCCAGCTGCCATGCTATCCAAAGGAAACAGGAAGACTGGGATACTGCCAGGTTGTCCAAGCCTAAACAAGGGAAGTCGAGGGCCAGAGGTCGGGTTCGAACCACTCGGGTTCGACCACGGACCTTCTGGCCAGCAAACTCAGTGAGCCATCTCGCTCCCTACTCAGTTCGCGATACATCCTTCACGGAATAACAAATTTCGTCAACTAAAAGACAGCAAGATGCGCAATTACCTTAGCCAGTTCGGCAAAATCTTCGGGCTTCAACACGACGTGACTCACGTCCAGTTGTTCGACAGACGTAAGTTTGGATTGATCTGGATCATCCTCACTCAGAAGGAACAGCCGCGGTTGAAAGTTCAGCTGGGAAGATTGAATTTGTTTACCTCGAAGTAGGATGGCCAATGGCACACGACTGTCATCTGGAAGCGATCCACCGTTCCTCTCAGTATCAATCCAGCTGGTGAGGTGCATCTGTTCCTAAATGAATGAAGGACAGTTTTGATGTGGAAGCGATGAAGGCCATCAAAGAGATGCGTACAATCCAGAACAAACGCCATTGAAGGAACTCTTGTCCAAATATTTCAAATAATGATAGGATCGTATACTCACCGTTGGGGCGAATTCAACATGGCCTTCCGAGCTTGGGAAGCCGGAAGCGCAAAACTGTCTCAGCGTCGTGTTCTCTTTGACAATGGAAACAACGAACCCATCCTAAAAGGTACCGACAGTGACAAGTTGAGAACAGGTGTAGGTGGGTTGGGATGTCGCTATGTGTACGTGTGGATTGCGACGAAATGACTGAAAAGGCAAATCCTTTTGATGCTTACAAGGAGTTCCCGAATGAGAAAGCACGTTCACAGTTATGGGAAACTTAAGGCTTTCGGGAAACCAGGCTACCTCATTCTGGTTGTGAATTGACGGCGGGCATGGCTAGAGACATTGTCAGACATGGCCCAGTCGCGCCCTCAATGGCGCTCGTGCATCCAAGATATTGCCTTCAATGCATAGCTCCCTTCCCAACCCTCCAACCCCCCACTTCACAGCCCATTGACAGTGCTGGATGTATGCACCAATTTATCATCAGTGTTCAACACTTACGATTCACGAGTACGCGGTTATTACAGCTGATAATGATGATGATGATGATGATGACTGACGGCGGGGATAGACCATAAAAACTTCAATAATTCGGAAAAGATTGCTAGAAGACTGGGTGAGGACTTGCAAACGAGCTAGTCAATGTGGGAAATAAATTTGTTTACCTGGACAGATTTATAAGTCTCAGTGGACTGGCTGGAGATGTTACCATTGCTAGAATCGGGGAGGCCAGGGAAGCCTTTGCCAACTTCCGACACCTATGGGGCCGACGTCAGTTTGCCTGCCAAGGGTAGAGTTTACACTGCGGCAGTGCGATCTATACTGATTTATGGATCAGAAACATGGCCCCTACGCGCAGAGGATATACGAAAGTTGCCAGTGTGATCATCGCTGTCTCCAAATAATCGGTCTGGTCTGACAAGAATAGCGATGTTGAGGTACGCAGGATAGTCCTAGGAAGAAAGAACTCTTCCACGACAGATGAATTACTCACGTCTCGTAGGTTAAGCTAGTTAGGACATGTACGCTAAACGTCAGAGGTCTCGTAGATTAAGCCAGTTAGGACATGTACGCTAAATGTCAGAGGATTGTCTCCCTCGCAGAGCTCTTTTCGCCTAGCCCTGTGCAGTGGTGGACACTCTAGGACCTGGCAACGAAGTTTAACAAACACCAGCCAGTCAAAATAGTCGGGTTAAGAACTACCGCCTCCCTGGATGGGGACCGCGGGGCTAAACCCTATAGGTTAATGACGCTGGCAGCAATGGCCCAATCGCGCAGTCAGTAGCCCTCATATACCAAAGCCTAGTGTTCACTCCCCTAAGCTCTCTGTCTTTTCAAGAAAACCAGGTCTATCTGAATTTTATTCGAAACCGTTGATCACTTGACGTGCGACGACACCAAATTTTGCACGACAGCTGGATAGTGAAAATGCTGCTGTACAGATTCCCGAAACAGTAAGCCGATGACCAAGGCGAGAGTAGTAAGACGCGGCAGTGTGATCCACAGCTGTGGGCTAGACGGAATGATAGATTGACCAACAGAATGAGAACAGACTACCATGCATACCAAAGTGGATGGCGAAACCAACTCATCGCAGGCTCATGTTTTACTTGATCAACACTGATGAGTCGTACTAGCACCGACAGGTTATTCACTATCAATGTTGTGAAATGTAGGTAGCTCGGGTGCGCTGCTTGGTTGTTGGTCTGTTCGTCGAGCTTGGCAGTTGGATTGCAAATGTTTCATCACCAATCGAGGTGACATCGGCAGAGCAGGAGGTGGGTCACCCACTCAACCCTGCTCTGACGATGTCACCTCGATTGATTGTGAAACGTTGGCAATCCAATTGCCAAGCTCGGCGAACAGACCAACAACCAAGGTTATTCACTTTCCGTGCATTTCGATACAACGCCAACAGTCGATAAATAAACGACCCTGGATAACGCGAACTATGCTTCCTTATAAAGTCACAGAGATCTTAGAGAAAGAGTCTAGCCTGTCGGTCTGAGAGGCCATCCGAAAAATGTCTGCGTACATTTTTACCACATTCCGGTTCGATTGTCTGAATACTGCCAAATTCTGTATCCAGTGAAGAAATATGTTTCAGTTGAAATTTGAAATGGTAGATTAATATACGACTAATGTGGAACAGAGATTGGAATGCGTCAGTCAATGGATCGCCGGTGTTGAATGACGAGCATAGCGCTCCATCGTTTGAGCCATCGGAAACGGAGTGCCGTACCACACGAGCACTTTAGTCTGCCTTGTCAATTAGCTTCTTCTTTGTCGAAACCAGACGAGTTTTCAGTGGGGTATTGGGTTTCGTTCTCTCAAACACTATTGACATACAACATCCGACCAAACGGATCAGCTGTTGCCGTTTTGTCACCGGAAGAGTTCCAGTCGGGTTGGAAATGGCTTCTGGGTTTCAGTATGGTTCCACTAACCATCTACAACATTTTCATCGCACCTAATAGGCGATTTGCTGCGCGGAATAGAATCCAAGGAATCAGCACCATAGCACATAACTTATATGCACCATTGTCCACTCTGGCCGAAAGAGGAAAACGCTACTCAGAAAATCCCCCTACATTTGGTCAGCATTCATAGATGGACCTTCTAGAACAAGAAATTTTTCAGCCGTAAAACTTTTTCGGTGTCTAGCTGCCATGCCACCAGAAGGAAGCACGAGGGCTGAGATACTGCCAGGCTGCCCAAGCCCAGACAGGGGAAGTTCAGATGCAGAGGTCGGGTTCGAACTACGAACCGTCCAGTCAGTAAATTCACGCTCCAAACGCTGAGCCATCCCGCTCCAGAACAGGCCACTTCTGATCGGACCTAAGGGGATCTGTATGTAGCTGGTAGTTGAAGTCAAGGGAAAACAACCGAGGACAAACTAATGTCCGAGCCAAATGCCAGGAGACAAAAACAACAGGTCACATTAATCAATCAACGGCGCAACGGTGATGTACTGTTTGCCAGTTAAAAAGCCTCTCGTGACACATCAGATGACCCCATGGAAAACGGCAACGAATATATTTATATCAAACCTATAGACAGATATTGGATACTGGTTTATTAGTCCGTGAAACTTCTAGCAAATACAGAATGGACTTACCTTTTCCGACAATTTCGACTGAACAGAACGCGAGTAAGTCAACAAAATAATCAATGTACTCAGATGGGTCAATTCCATTGGGTGGAGGGGTGGGAAGAAACCGGTCACTTGGAGATAAAACAGATGATGTAAGAGGGTTAACGCTGAAAAAAGATGGACTGGATTTGTAGAGTAGCTAACCGGTTTGCCGAACGTCCCAGATTAGGATAGAAATCCGAACAGCACATATATCAGGTAGAAAAGCGAACAGAAATAAAAATAGAAGAACAAAGGAGTCGAGATTCGAGAACGACTGGAACTAGTTTTGTGTTCTTGCCTCCTGTTCAAGATCAGCCAACTATACTGCTGTCACAAATTCCGCAAAAGTATCGTTTCCCGGAAGGTTTGATCAGTTTGTGTCCGGACTATTTGAGTAACCAGATACCGGCATCAAGGCGGTAGTAGATCTACCCACATAACGTTCCGATAATGACCCGCGGTCCAACATGACTTTACAGTTGTGCGTCCATTGCATTACAAAAGTAGTTGGTGCCTGTAAGACACGGAGAACACCAATCGTCTCGGTGGACGGTGGTTCGGCATGCGTAGCACCAGCCACCGCCGCTGATGGTGCTGGAGGTTTTCCAGTCATACACAGTGCAGTCAGATACCTGTTTTCTAATCACCTCGTTAGTAATTCGTAATCGAAAACCAGTAATGCTTCCGAGGCATCGGTGGTCAAAAACCTGAGGAAGATTGAAATCATCTGTCTAAAGATGCCAGGTCTCGCAGTCATACAACACAGCCCTTACTGTGACATGGTACACGTTACCCCTAAGCCCCAGTGATATGCCTTGTTGACACCACAAGTGACAAATTAGCAGCCGTGATTCGAGTCTTGCACTGGCTTTATCACACAAGTTTCCATCAGAGCTACCGAGGTATGTGAAATTCTCCATAACCTACAACGATTCTGCTTGGATTGTAATGGGTACGTTAGGAGCCTGTGTGTTCTGAAACATGCACTTTGAAGGTGTCAGCGGCATGCCGAAAGATTGTATGACGGCGATCAGTCTATTCAACAGGGCTTGTGCTTCACCTTGGTCTTCAAAAATGAGGGCAACGTCATCTGCGTACTCCAGATCGATAAGGTCCTCACCAGCAGCAATTTGGACACCGAGGTTTTGAAGACCTCCTAGCGTTCGCCTCATTATTTCATTGATGACGAAGAGGGACAAGAATAGAGAGAGTGGACATCCTTATCGGAGAACAATTTTCGTAATTAAGGTTTTCGAGAGCTCACCAAACACTCTCATACACCCAGAAGCATTTGAATATAGGGACCGGATTAAGTTCACAAACTTTTGGGGCATACCCTGTTGAGCAAGTGTAGTTAGCAGCACTGACTGATCAACAGAATTGAACGCGTCCTTGGAGTGAAGGAACGCCAAGATTGTGGATCGCTCTAACACCTGACGGAGTATGAAGATGTAATCAACGCAGCCTCTACCAGGTCGAAATCCCACTTGGTTCTCATGAATCAAGGTTTCGCGTGCCACTGTAAGACGAAGAATCAGCGACGCCAGGAGTCTTGTCGAAACGACTTCGTTGACAGTAGCATTGGCGTTTGTGTTTTTGATTATTCCTCCGAATGGATGGTAAACAGAAACTTGTATATAGTTTACCTAAACTGCTGCTAATTACATTGGGGGCGAGATGGCCCAAGTGGTTGGAGCGCGAATTTACCGACCGGAAGGTCTGTGGTTCGAATCCGACCTCCGCCATTCGACTTCCCCTGTTTAGGCTTGGGCAACCTGGCAGTATCCCAGCCCTCGTGCTTCCTTCGGGTGGCATGGCAGCTAGGCACCGAAAGGGTGTTACAGCTGAACGCTTTCTTTCTTTCTGCTGATTACACTAAACCTTAAACCAGTTGTCCACCTTCCCGTGCCAGTAAGTTTCAGACGTGTGCTATAAGGATGCTTATGAACCGAACAGATATGTAGGAGACAAACAGAATGTGCACCTTCCCCTGCAGCGTTAATGAACGTGTGTTGGTTGGCGACCTTGCATACTGTACTAGAGACCCTCCTAGCGGCTTCCGCATAGTGCGCATTTCTTCAGCAAAACAGCCAGACAAAACCGTCGCTGTTAATGGTTATCCATTTGGTATTGCTCCTCTTGTGGAATTTTCCACTAATTACGGACGACTTTCTGGAATGGAATCATTATAGCTTCACCATTAAATCCCAAAAAGCTACTGATTTCTAGTAGAGTGGCTCCTTTGGTTGTGTGCAGATCATCGTCTGTTCCTGGCCAGTACGCTCACATCGAGTTACCTGGTGGTCACCTACCACAAGACAGTCGTGGACTCAATTAGATCATATGGCTATCAGTTACCGATGGAGAGCCTCAGTTAAGGATTGTCGTTCCTTCTGGTGTACGCAACTTGACTCTGGTCACGCCATGGTGCGGGCCCGCTTAGCACTTCGCTTTTTGCCAACAGTACACGCGTCAAAAGAGAACAGTTTCGTACATCAACTCCGACAAGTTTCAGTAGCTAAAGGGTATCGAGCTAATCCACCTAGAAAACTACTGGAAGCGCACAGTCACGCATACGACGAAGATTGCTTGGAGGATGAATGGAGGCGAGTTAAAGAAACAATGCTCTCAGCTTTCAGAACTGTTTGTCCGGCCCATCTGAGTCAACTAAATGAACACTAGACACCATTGAGACCAGCAGATCTTATTGCCACCAGAAAGGCCATACCGGCAACTAGCGACTATGATGACGCGCGCGAATCCCTCAAACACCGGATAATCAGGAGCTTGAAGAATGCTAGGGAACGCCAGTGGATTTTGAAGGCCCAGGAGATGGAGAAGGCTTTCGCCACGGGCGACAGCCACGCCCTGTTTCAACTGATCAACCGGTCAAAAGAAGGCAGCTGTCAGTGAGGCGATATGCGAAAAAAACGCTACAGCAACCCACTCCCTTAATCGCCGTCTTGAGCGGCGAACAAGAACAGTTCACCTGGTCACCTTCAACACAACCGCCGGAAGAACCAAGCGGCCCGAATGGAACATTGACAACAACCCACCATCAGCAACCGAGATCCAGCGCGAGATTACAATCCTGAGGTGCAACAAGGCACCTGGCCCGGACGGTCTACACCCCGCGCTTTCCAAAGGTGGCAATGTCCTGATGAATAGTCTGACAACCATACTACAGATTTCGAAGGAAAACAGAATAACAGCCGTATGGAGCTCTTCGACCATCATTCCAGTTTTCAAAAAGGGCGCAAGAACGTCATGTGAGAACCAGCATGGTATCAGCCTGGTATCCGTCGCATCTGAGGTGTTCTCTGGCATTATTTTGCGCAGGCTGCAAGAATATTGGGAGAGAGATTCGTGGGAACCAAGCTGGGTTTCGCCCTGTTCAAGGATGAATCGACCATTTATTTACCTGTTATAAGACGGTGAGGTCAAACCCACACTTCATGCTTGCAGGCAAGCCAGTCGACGTGGTAGATAAGTTTGTTTACCTGGGCAGCTGTATAACTTCTGGTGGACTGGCCGCAGATGAGATTTTTTTCTAATTGAAAAGGCCAGGGCAGCTATTGCCAACTTCCGACACCTATAGCGCCGATGTGACGCCAGTTTATCTGTTGATCCGGTGGTGATCCGTATTGCTTTGTGGGTCAGAAACGTGTCCCCCACCCGCAGAGGACATACGGAAGATGTCAGTGTTTGACCATCGGTGTCTCCGAAGCGTTGGTCAGGTCTGGTAGGAACACCGGATTAGTAATGCTAAGGGATGCCAGGTGGTCCTAGGAAAAGGGAACTTTCTCACGATAGATGAATCACTCGCTTCATAGGCTGCGCTGGTTAGGACATGTACTCTGCATGCTAGAAGACCATCCGCCTCAGATCTCCTTTTTCCAAGCTCTGCGCTCAGTGGAAGCGGCCGAGAGGTGGACCGTATGACCCGACAACGAAGTACGAAAACACTAACCAGTAAAATTATTATGAGTCGACAACTTCCACCTCCCTGGATGGGGACCCCGGGACTGAACTAACCAATGGTTAATGGCATTGGCAGAAGTGGCCCAACCGCGCAGCCAGTGACACTTGTGCATCAAAGCTATCGCCTTCAGTGCACAGCTACCCAAATTCTTGACGAACTGAATATGCCATCGCCTTGGCTCTATGTCCCACAATCCCGTTTTCCGGCTATCGAAACTGTAACACCTGGAACTAATGTGCCTGTGGTACACTGTTTAGAGCTGATAAATTTATGCATTGATTGCAGGTAGGTTGGATCAAAAAAGGGGCGCGTAGTGAGTGTGG